>NC_132878.1:33035760-33120760 GCF_030463535.1 Salminus brasiliensis
AGATAGATAGATAGATAGATAGATAGACAGACAGACAGACAAGCAGACAGACAGGACAGACAGACAGACAGACAGACAGACAGACAGACAGATAGATAGATAGATAGTCAGACAAACAGGTATATAGACAGACAGACAGACAGGCAGACAGATAGATAGATAGATAGATAGATAGTCAGACAAACAGGTATATAGACAGACAGACAGACAGGCAGACAGATAGATAGATAGATAGATAGATAGATAGATAGATAGATAGATAGATAGATAGATAGACAGGCAGACAGATAGATAGATAGATAGATAGATAGATAGATAGATAGATAGATAGATAGATAGATAGATAGATAGACAGGCAGACAGATAGATAGATAGATAGATAGATAGATAGACAGACAGACAGATAGACAGACAGACAGACAGACAAGCAGACAGACAGGACAGACAGACAGACAGACAGATAGATAGATAGATAGATAGATAGATAGATAGATAGATAGATAGATAGTCAGACAAACAGGTATATAGACAGACAGGCAGACAGATAGATAGATAGATAGACAGGCAGACAGATAGATAGATAGACAGACAGGCAGACAGACAAGACAGACAGACAGACAGATAGATAGATAGATAGTCAGACAAACAGGTATATAGACAGACAGACAGACAAACAGGTATATAGACAGACAGACAGACAGACAGACAGACAGATAGATAGATAGATAGATAGATAGATAGATGGACGGACGGACGGACGGACGGACGGACAGACAGACAGACAGATAGATAGATAGATAGATAGATAGATAGATAGACACACAGATAGATAGACGGACGGACGGACGGACGGATGGACGGACGGACGGACGGACAGACAGATAGATAGATAGATAGATAGATAGATAGATAGATAGATCTATCTACTGTCTATTCAGGACACATTACAGTCATTGCTGTATCTCTCTCTCTCTCTCTCTCTCTCTCTCTCTCTCTCTTGTTCTGTCTCTCTCTCCATCTCTCTTTCTGTGCTATTAATAGTTCAGGTGTGCTCTCACATGCTGATATTAAACTTTCAGTGCTCCTTTTCTTCATATTCTGCCTAAGTGTTGATTAAAACAGCTGGCAGATTTAAAAAACAGGGCTGGCTTTCCAAAAGCTTCTGAGCACGAAGATGTCTCTTAAATGGCCGGGCAACACTGAACACTATCTCTACCAGATAAGAGATCTTGAGCTGTTTTTATGTGAAAATATCTGCTCAATGTCGACAGCAACTCAGTGACAGTGGACAGGAGTGCTGTTTGGGGGAGGTTACAACAATTCTAAAGGCATGACAGTGGCCACAAAAATTCTTAGTGTTGTGTGGCCCGGTGTTATTTCTTAATATTAGGATCAAAATCCCTGCCAGCGCCCCTGATAGTGGACCTTCTTATTTACACTTTAACTTTAAAAACCCTTGCTCTGGGCATCATAATAAGGTCCTACTAAAAAAGGATGTGTGGGAGTGAGAAAACAGGTTGCAGGATTCAAAGGTGAAAACGTCAACAGTTAAACAACACCCCAAACCCCCACCCCTCTGACACCTACCCCAGAAAGCAAAGCAGTGATCACAGGGGTGTAATGCTATGCTATTTGAGTAATAATAAGCATATATATAAATATAAATGTTTTGAAAAGTAAACATTACACTGAAATCTGACTTTGTACACATGCACATAGTATGACTTTATTGAGTTCACTTTGTACAGAAATATGGTTTGACATTGGAGCACTGTAAGTGTTAGGCTACTGTCAGGCTACTGGAGTGAACCGCTGACAGCCGACTGACTGAGTCAGAATACTGTACTGAAACGTCCTCTCCTAGATTATGCATGACCTGGTAGCCATGTGGATCTACATGTTAGTCAGCTCCTCCTGTATTTTTACTGAGACCATGGGATACAGATCAGCCAGAATCAAGGAAAATGAAGAATCCTAACACTACATTCACCTATTAGTGTAACATGATTAAAACGTAAGTCACTCTGAATTAAAGCATCGGACAAATGCCACAATTGTGAATTTAAGGAAAACAGAAAGGAGAGGAGGTTTCTTCAGACTCAAACTGCATCAAATTTACATACATTACATTCCATTACATTTTGATTCCATGTTTGCAAATGTATGTATCTGTACAGTAATGGATCTGTTCCATGTTGCACCATGATGGTCCTGGAGGAACGGAATTCTGCTCTACTGTGTACTTGTATTCAGATGGATTAACAATGAAAGCCTCTTGACTTGACCTGACTTGAAGAGGCACCTGAGCAAACACACTTCAATAAGAAGGCAACCTAGATCTACACTGTTTAAAGTATAAGATCCTTAAGGCATTTTTGGCTGTTCTTCAGTTTGCAACTGTGGAGGAACCTCTTAAGGTGCTTTTGAGGAACATTCAAGAAAAGTTGTTTTATCTTGAAGGTTCCTCAAAGCACCTTAAGAGGTTCCTCCACAGTTTCTCTTCAAGGATCTTATACTTTTAACAGTGTGGAGTGTGACTTTGCGCCGACACCTGGCTAGGCGTGAAATTCACTGCATGGCCAGTTTTTGCAACAGTCTTAAGCCTGCTATGCTCAGAAAGCTACAGCATAGAGTAAGGCTTCAGCTCTGCTGGTGCAGTCAGTCTGGCTCTATATTTAGCATGGTGGAGTAAAAGTGACAACGTCAAGTGGTCCCTGCGCTCCCAGCTGGCTAAAACTGACCCCAGATCACACCTCTTTCTTTAGAGTTGGTCAAAGAATTCACATCTGGTCTCTGTCTGGAGCTCCAGGAGGAACCTGACAATTCCATGTCTGGTAATGTGTCCCACCCACTGGCAACTGTTAAGTGTTGTCTTTGTGTGTGTGTGTGTGTGTGTGTGTGTGTGTGTGTGTGTGTGTGTGTGTGTGTTTATCTGTCAAGAACATACTGTTGTTGTCAAAGAACTACATGATGTAGTGCTATATACACAGACATATAATATAAACATATATTTCTGATTACTATATTACAAGAACAACTTAATTCTTGACGTTCTACAGTCTCTCAGTCAGTTCACCATCTACAGCTCTCAAAATCTACCGTTTACAGATTCACTGCACTTATTCTAAAGCTATTAAAATGTAGAGCAATTACAGCCCCTTCTTGTAGTAATGATATAAAATACTAATTAACACTAATTAACAACGTTAACACTCTGACCACACACCTCTGAAATCACATGCCTACTGTCCCCTTGTGGACAAAATGAAGAAATGTTTTTATTTATATGTTTATACATGCATTTACATATATATCCATCAGCGGTACCACCAACATCCTCCACAGACCAGAGGTGAAGACAGCACAATATAGATACCATTTTTGTCATCTTTGCCTTTTAAACATAATCTGGCAGCTGCCTCTTATATTGTGTCAGAAACTCATAAGACGAATGAACCAATAGAACTGTCCTAAAATGAGTTGGAATAAAGTGATGCTTAAAAAAATATATTTTCTTCTATTGTAAAAGTATCATTTTGGAGATACGAGGTTATAAATACAATGTTATGTATACTGCATATTATTGTACATTTATTAAAGTGTGTATGTGGATTCTAAAGATTAGAATGAAAGAATTAAGCTTGTTATCCTTCTGTCTTACTGTTTCTGTGCTGTCTAGAGAGATCATACACTCTTTGAGAGAGGCAGAAAGAAAATCAAGCCACAATCATCTCCTCTTCAACACTGACATCTAGTGTGCGTGTGGGGTCAGTGCCCTTTTGAACGGTCAGACATTTAAAGAGTACTGATTACCTGCTAAATTATATAATTACATATTTATTGGAGTTTGTCAGGTGGCAATATTTGATTGAATCCAGCAGAAATATTAAAACATGGAAAATGACAGCTGTTTCCTGATGCCCAGATGTGCCCTGTTAGACTGACTGTTGGTTTGAGGTCTGGGTTTAACCTCTGAAGACATTAGTTGTTAAAGGGTATGAATCAACATGAATATCAGAGAGTCATATATGGGACATTGCAAAAGCATTGACTTGGATGCTTTAGCCTAAACAACAATTAGGATTGTACAAAAAAAAATCTGGTGGAGGAAAAACTTTATATATGGCAGTTGATATTTACCTTATGTCAAAAATTTATAATAAATAGAAATGCACCGAAAATGCTCCAACAAAGCAGGCCTCATCAAAAAAGTCATTATTGCAATTGAAATAGTCAAAAAATTATAAAACACTCACAAATTACAACAAATCACTTCAAAGGTCTGCTGCCCCCTTGTGTCCAAACTGCAGAAGTACCTTATTTTCATTTTGTTGGTCGGTCACCCATCTCTAATTACACGATCCCATTCAGTTTAACTGGAGCTTGCAGCAGACGTATATATGATTATGATATGATATATGATGATATACAGCCTAAACCTAATGATTACCAAAAAAGTCAAATCCACACTCAGCCAGACCATCAAGCTGAGACAAAGGTCTAAAAATGATCTTGATCTTTCTTCCTCATTCTACACTACTATGTCTGAGTAAGGACTTTTTTCAGCTTGTGCCTATGTGCACTGTCCTCCTCTGCCACTAATAAAATAAGTCATTTTTCATAATTCATAATTCAGCTTACCGCCTACTGCTAAGTCTTGGCCTACATCTGTGACCCGGGCCTTTATCCTACCTTGCCCCAGATGTACGGTTTTACAGTAATTCCATTTTTTTCCCTCGCCAACCTTTGCCAAGCTAAAGACGCTTTATCGTTTCCTTTTTTAATAACGTTGGACCGCAGCACGGGAGGAAACTCCCCCCTCCTGATTATGTTTGTCCCGTTTGTAGTCTCTTCTTGATTAAATCAATTTGATTTCTTCAGAAGGAGCTCGGTATTATCGCGTTATTACATGCAGGCTTTAGAAATCTTTTTATTATCAGACGGGGGACGTTTCATGTGATTTGTTCCCTGGAGAGCAAGAGATTAGATGTTTGAGGATTACTCCCTTCACTGAAGACAATTGATAAGGAATTGTTATGAAATCATAAGAAGATTTCTTTTTTTTTCAGTGGATGGACCCATAAATTATCACGGAAAAAAGAAGTGTATCTGCCTGCCAGATCTCAAGACCCAAGAGACATGAGAATCACTAGAGAAAATAAAATGATGCTGTTTATCTGAATAAGACCCCTAGAACACAGTATACTGAACAGGGTACCATCTATATGTATGCACTAGTCTCTACAAAACCCTTTCTTGTAGCTCCACCTTCACTCTAAAAACATAAAGATTATATATATATAAGGTTCTTTGAGCGATGCCATTGAAGAACTGTAATTGTAATTGTAATTGTAATTGTAATAGATATGTGACCTTTAAATTGATAAAGAACGTTTGCATCAGGAGAAGATTTTTTGGGTCTTAACGGTTCTTCACACTCACACATCTTTATGACAAACATGGTTCGTCATCCTTTATGTTGTAGTCAAGACCATTGTAGTCAGAGGCAATAGAGAAATACTCCAAGAGACTCCAAGTCAAGACCAGGTCTTTCGTAAATGTCATGTTTGCGTTAAGACCAAGACTTTATAGTAGCTAAGTCTGAGTCCATACAAAGACCAGGACACATTGGGTCTGTTTACACCTGGCATTAACATGGGTTTTGTATATGGACAGGCTCTGGATTTACTTTGATTCCACAAGATTCTGTTTACACGTGTCAATAAAATGCATCTCTAGTTTGACCAGATGAGATCCGATTGTACTGTCCAGCATTTCCATTAACGTCCTGTAAACAACGGTTTCTCCCCAGAACTGTCCCGCTCCGGGAGCCCGTGAACTGTTTAGAAGAACAGTGCGCTCTACAACATGATGGAACCATAGACGGCTCTATTTGGTTTTAAGAAACTCATTCCCTTTACGCTTGTTTCATTTTGTAGTAGTCCAGTCTGAGTCAATACAGAGACCGGGACACACTGGGGCCGAGTCTAGATTTTGTAGTAGTCCAGTCTGAGTCAATACAGAGACCGGGACACACTGGGGCAGAGTCTCGATTTTGTAGTAGTCCAGTCTGAGTCAATACAGAGACCGGGACACACTGGAGCAGAGTCTAGATTTTGTAATAGTCCAGTCTGAGTCAATACAGAGACTGGGACACACTGGGGCCGAGTCTAGATTTTGTAGTAGTCCAGTCTGAGTCAATACAGAGACCGGGACACACTGGGGCAGAGTCTAGATTTTGTAGTAGTCCAGTCTGAGTCAATACAGAGACCGGGACACACTGGGGCTGAGTCTAGATTTTGTAGTTGGTTCCGTTGGTTGGAAATCACTCCCATGGTTAACGGTTACTTACTAAATGTCACAGAGGAACTTGTATTGACTGCTTTTATTGCAGGTGAAGCTCAAGCAAAAAATGGAAACTCATTCAGAGCCATATCGTCTGCTTTCTGTTTCATATTCATACGAGCAATTTGTTTGGAAAGGAACAGGTCATGAAACGGACGCTTACAGCTCGTGCAATTCTGCAACAATAACCGAAATGATGCATTTAAACGCTAACTCAGTCCATTAGTTTGACTGTGCTTCTAATTGCTTGGCACAAGAACAAAGCAACAGGGTGATCTCGATGAATTTAATTCTTCAGCACAAAGCATTTATGAGGGAGAAATGCTTATGCGTTTAGCCGTTGTAGGAGTGTGATGTTTAGTGTATTTTCAGGCTTAGCTGCGGTTAGCTGCTCTGTCGTATGCAGATATTAGGCGTGTGCTTGTGCTCATTTGTGAAGTCCCCCAGCACCTGGCCATAGGCTTAAAGTGGTATTAGTGAGTGCATACACACACACACACGCACACACACACAGGCTACGAAAAGAAAGGGGTGAGTGTGTTTTATAAATACACACACAATGTGTCAGTGTGTTCAGTGGGTGTCTCTCCACACCTTGTTTTAACAAGAGTGATGGGGCACCCCATTGGGAAGGGTTATGATGTGTATATGTGTGTGTGTGTGTGCGCGCATGTGTACGTGTACCTTTTCAGGACAAACATTTAGTAAATCTTTGTAAACATCTGGAGCATATTATTATGTCTTAACATTAGCATATGCAGTATATTATACATAATTAAGATTGCTGTTTTTTTTATTATTTTATTTATATTATATTATTATTGCATGCAGATATATCCTTGAGTATGACCAGAGCTATGTGTAGGGGAGCAAACACAAAAGAGGCATTCAATCCCAAGAACGCCATACCAACTGCATGGAGGTGGTAGCATCATTATAACCTCAAACTAATAGCAAGATGTTGATAGTTCAGATCAGGTTGAAATGTGGACACAGTTGGGTGTACCAATGGGACAATGACTCCAAACACATTTTGAATGGACTTCCTGAACGCCACCATGTTGAAAACATAGGGACTGTGTAAAATTCAGGCTTTTGCTAGAAAGCTGTTAATGGATCCTGCCAATTCAGCAGGTCAAATATCCAACCTAAAGGACACATATAAGGGACATAAATGTATATATGTATATGGATACCTGTCTCTTTCTAAATAGACCTTGGGTTACTGTGTCTATTTGCATACTTGTTGTATTCCCTTGGCTTATCTTTGAACTCAATGACAGCAGTAAGACAATGCCAGAGACTCTGTAGTAATTCCTTAGCACCTGTTTCTTTTTTTCTTTCTGTCTCTCTCCTCTCTGCATTGTGTCTATCAGTGAGAGACAGACACATTGTCTCCAGTGTTAATTAGACTGCCCCTGACACTTCTCCTAAAAAAATAAAAAGAAAGAAAGAAAGAAAGAAGAAACACTGTATTTAGAGCTGTCAATGATAAAATACTCCTGTCATCTGACCTCCAAGTTGCTCTAAGAGGCATCCAGTAAGCGCTGCAAATCTCTGGAACGTCCTCTTTAAGGAAAGTCTGGAAAAACTAATTGGCAAAACTAATTACACAAAAAGGCATCAGTGTAGACATAAATGGGTGAAATGAATGGTTTTGACATTACACCAACAATACACTAGTTTGTTAACACCTGTTCATCCAGCATTTCTTCTGAATTCCCAGGTATTAATAAGGAGCTAATCCCCCTTTGCTGCAGTAACAGCTTCTACTCATCTGGGAGGGCTTAACACTAGATATTGGAACAGCACATTGAGAATTTGGTTGTATTCACCAGCAAAAGCATTAGTGAGGTCAGGTACTGAAGGTGTTGCAACGTCTAAATGTCAGTTCTATCATCGACAGATTGCTGGTTTAATCCCTGGTGATGGCCCTCCCTCTCCCCTCACCACTTAGTGTGATGCTAGCCAAATTAGACATCTGGTTTTTAAAGCAGAAGAACTGGCAGTTAGCACTCCCCTCAAAGTGTGTTCAACTGAGGTGTTAGCGGCAGTGCAATGTGGTGATGTAGCTGCACTTCAAGTGACTCGTGCTAGCCTTTCCTCTACAGGCACTGGGAGAGTGCAAGCTAGCAAATTGAGGTGCAACAATTGGGTTAAAAGAAAGGGTGCATGCTTACTTAGTCAATCAGAAAGTCCACATGATTTTAAAGGGAACAAAGACAAACACTGGATAGATCACCTATAGTGGATTAGGCCAGACGGGGTTAAAGCATTTGGAAAAGCTGGGTGTCCCCAAACTTTTGAGCAGTAGTGTATATGAGGGGTCTGTTGCACTCTCCGCCGCGTTTATCCGCGTGTGTGTTTGCTTAGGCCGAGGCCAGGCGTCGGAGCCTTGCCCTCTGGCTGCTGGGTAAGCTGCGCTGTCACTGGCTGGCTTAGCGCCTCAGCTCCGGCCTCTTTATGAGCGGACAGCTGCCACCGCCGCCTGCTAAACTTAGACGTGACAACAGTTGCCTGAATGGCTCGGCCGCTATATCGGGCTACAACAATAGGCCGCCCCTCGCCTCCCCGCCTAATAGAGCCCTATTGTCTTCGGCCGTTATTCTCCTGCTTTGCTGCAGCTATGTTAATGACAACGGGCTGGGTTCGAAAAATCTACATCCATCACGGTGGCCCGTACTCAAGTTCACTCTCAGCATGAGCATAAGCGATTCTATATGCATGCCTGCAATATGGGCTGTAATCGAGTCACTTTGAGGCTGATTATCACATAGCTAAAGCTCCGCTGTTAATGATGTCAGGTCTAAACAGACGCTGCACATCATTACACCGTAAATAACTTTTATACGCTCTGTCGTCGGGCCGTTTGTGTTCACCGTCGGGCTATAAATAGACACTAAGCATGGCAATCTTTTCTTGCTTGCTTCAACGGTGTAGCAAAGGAAGTTGCCCTGCCAGGAATACGCATACTTTCCTTTGTCCTATGTTTAGGACAGCATGTGAATGTGTGTGGATGTGGATGTGTGTGTGCACAAATAGCTCACCCTCTTAAGTGTGCCACATTGGCCTCTGAGGTGAAGGGTCGTATGTCTGGGTCAGCGATGTTACTGTTATTTTGTTGTTGTTGTTGTTTTTTTTTTACTGTAGACCAGTTTTATAATGTACTGTCTCGTTTGTCTGGGTATACAATGTGTTACGTGTGCAGCACTTACACTTGTCATCACTCGTGTTGACCATTGACCATTCGTGGGGAAAAAATGAACTCTGCTGCGTTCCTAGGATCAACAAGGTATTCTTACAAAGCAGTCTTATCTCAAGAGGAAATGCAGCACTGACCAAAAGTCACCAAAACTGTTTTAAATAGTTGATGTCAGCAGTATGTGGGCTTTCATCATAAATTAGAATAAATAGTTTAGGGACAAAGCGAGATCATTACATATGTGATTTGATGAGTTTGGTGTGGAGAAACTGTAAGAGCCTACTGTTTCCAAGATGAATATAAAGATGTTTAGCATGTGTGAGACTTGATTGTTTCTCCATGTATATGAATGTTCTTCAGTCCTGTTGGAAAAGCATCCCAGGAGGCTCCTCATGAAGGTGCTTGAGAGAACGCCAACAATGTGCAAAGCTACATTCTGGAAAAGGGGGTTACTGGAAATAGTTTGGCGACTATTTTCATTTTATTTTCAAGAGTCTTTAGAAATGAGCACTTCTTATGGTTGGTTTAATACTAATAAAATGTAATTACACTTTGCAACTTTACATTCAATTTGCATTCCCTTTGCACTTCTAAATTTTGCCCCAAAATAATGACGTTGTAGCTAACCAGGAAGCTGTACGCACAATGACAGCCAATGGAAATCCCAACAAAAGTTTTTATAAACTACTAATCAAAAAGAATTCTGCTGCTAATTATGACTTCTAAGGCTTAATTAGCATTTCCACCTTTGTCTTCAGATGCTCTCTGTACTTAGAGACTGTTTTGAACTTCTGTCCATGACCCCAGGGTCACTGAGGGTCAGGGCCTGGTTGATGACAGCAGGCCCAGGGTGAGAGGTGGTAACAAGTTTTATTCAAAACAGGTTTGAAGTCATTCCGTTGTGTTGTCTCAGCCTACAACCTGCTTTACTGTTGCTCACTATGCTTAAGCAAAAGCATTCAAATATGGAAACAATGGAGTCAAACCTCCAGCTCTTGACATATAAGACACTCATTACTATGTACGTATGTACATGTCAGTTTTTCCTTGCAAGCCCACTTTAACTTGCACTTGAGTCATTATTTCACTGTAACTGTCAAGTAACTTGAGTATGGGCCAGGGGGCGAGCTGGACGCTCGGCTTGTCGTCTTTTTTTGCGGAGGAGAAGCCAAGGGCATTTCAGAATTAGTGCTATTCCGCAGCGGGTAACAGCTTGCTCGGATGGACGGACGTGTCATAATCTTGTCCCCGTCCCCTTCCCCTCCCCTCTCTGCTCCAAATGGCACCGAACACATTGTCTTTAGCTGAAAACACAGTACCCCCCCACCCCTCCCACCACCAACCCCCATCCGCTCTATATTACTGCAGTAATTAGTAAATTAATGGAGATAGAGGCGGACATCTGTACAGAGAGGGGTCAGCGGCAGCAGATGCTCAGAAAGCAATATGCACAAAAATGCCTTGATGAATGTTTACACAGGGACTGAGTGGTGCTTGGCAATGTTTTGGGCAGTGTTTCTTTTCTATGACTTTTCTGAAACTTTTTGACTGGCTGCCTATACGCCATGTGATCGATTTAATAGGTATACTATATGCTATATGTTATCCCCATATATATATATATATATATATATATATATATATATATATATAGCTTGTCGAATCAGTGTAACGATGGCTAGTCAAAGCCATAAGAAAGATTACTGTGGCAGAAGTGTCACAATTCACAGCACATTAAAATAGAAATATACACATTCCCAAACATTTATAAAGGTTTATCACACGTGTAAGTTGTCATAAGACAGAAATGACAAAAGCAGCCTTTACGACCACTGACATTTGTAGGAATGAAAGGCCTATGTAGGTGTCTTGATGCCTTATGAATAGTGCCCTACAGTAAAAGTGCTGAGAAATTGAGGAAAATCTTACCATCTAGCTAAAAACAGTGAGCGCAGACATTTAGGCCTGTGGTTTTAGGCCTATTTTCATAGATTCAAACACTCTCCAAAACAATATAAGCAAGACTATGAGACATTACTGAATACATCCATCTGGTTTTGGATGTATGTGTGGTTAAGGCATGATTCTAACTTACATTCAGTGCTAAACTAAAGGTGTTTTTGACTGATTTTTTACTCTGTTTGGCGTAGAAGGAATAGTGTGTAAATTTGATCTTTTGTGCCAAGCTATTGCTATAATAGGACCATTTTCTATTCTGAAGCCAATGCAGGTCTCTCGTAAAGTTTAAATTTGGAGATGTGATTAAGTGCTGGCATGCCCTTGTCCACTCATCTGTACATTTGATCAGAGCGGATGAAAAGTGAGGGATTGAGTATAGTTCGTGAAGAGATGGCCGAGCCCTCCTTAGGATTACCCCTGCAGGTTGGGTCTGCCTCATCTCTGCGGATTAAGTTTATGAAAACATCCTTGTATTATTTCTGCATGCTTATTGTATTAATATTGGCTTCTGTGTCCTGGAGCCCCACCCCCACCCACCGCAGGCCTCCTGCTTAAAACGTCCAAGGTAATCTTCTTGAGAGTGATGTTAAGGGCAAAACTCGCTTCCCAGATTAAACTTCCTAGTATTTGTTGTCCTTGTCTGTGATTTCATTCCACAACCCCAGCCCCCTCTATATCGATGTATTAAGGAGGATTCCTCATCTGCACTTCATTTTCACCGAATGTTGAGCACATTTAGAACCGCTTGTTTGGTAATCTTCTCGACTACTTTTAAAGCTGTCTGGAGTTGTCTTATTGTATCTGCTTGTTTATTTTTAGACCAATGCTATAAAGATTTGTTCATGGATGTTAAACTCAACACAACACAATTCACTTGACAGTCAATGCTGTTGGATCCAGACAAGCTTTCCAACCTAAATACAGAAAAACATCCAAATAAATGGGATGAAGTGAAAAGAATTTGTGTTAAACACTGGCAAGTGGCTCAGCTGTCTAATGTGCTGCCACTATGGTCTGGGGTCAGGGGCCGAGCCATGCTGCTGCCATGCTCCAGAATCAGCAGCCGGAGTCCAAAAGAGCACAATTGGCCATGCTCTCTCCGGGTGGGTAGATGGCGCTCTCCACCCTCATCACTCTGAAGTGATCTGTTAACTGGTGTGGTGGAGCTGTCGACCCCCGCATCAGCCACAGTTTGGGAGTGTTGTTGGTGCTAGAGAGAGTTACAAACAAGTGAGTCATTGGCAGAACCAAATAGTGGAGAAAAATGAAAGAAAAAACTAATTAATAAAAAAAAAACCAAGTATTAAAATAAAATACAACCAAAAACAATCAAATCATAAATGAATGAATACATTAAGTGTATTTACATTATATCTGTAAAACATTTATTGATTATTCTGTGTATTAATCAGTTTAACTTCTTATTTGAACTGTTTTGTTTGTATATATTTCTATTTTAAATTCTCAAATGACGTTCAGCTTAAATCTGTTTAACTACATAACAATTCTATGTTACATTTTAGCCCATGTTAGTTTCTGTCCCCTTAGTTTCTGTTTGATGCCAATACAAGTTGGTGCATTAGGGTCACCTATCTATCTATCAACCAACCGTCCCTCCATCCTACCACCCATCTCTCTCGCTCGCTCTCTCTCTCTCTCTCTCTCTATTTGAAGTGTCACATTATACAGGCCTCATACTTGGCTGTAAATCCTGCCTTGTCACCTCACTGTTGTTTATTTCATCAGAGGAAAATCACTAACTCGCAGTTGAAGAATGGCGGTCATACTTGAACATCAAGGTTATGTTCTGACCATGTTTCAAAGTCAAAATGAAGGGAATTTTCAGGACCCCTTAAACAGCCTAAAAGTTGGTTATTACAAACTTATAATACTAAAGAATAGCCCAATCAGGTTGTACAGAAGTTCCTGTAGTTACTGAGTAATATGCCTTAATGTGTAGTAAGACATGCTGCGTTAAGGGGTTAATGCAATACTGAAAAAAATGTAAACAGACTGGACCATATCATGTTGATCGGTTTATCACTCCTCCGTGCGATCGAGCTCTTTCAGAAACAGTGAATATCAATTTTCTCAAATGCATTTTTTTTTTACAAAGAAATGACCATATCAAAAGGGCTATAATTCTCTCTTTGTATGTTGTACACGACACTCTACTAATGCCAGCAGATGCTTTCTCGTCACTTAGTGATTATAAAGACTTTTTTCATGACCTAGATGCCTAAAAGACACAATCTGAAAGTATGACCAACAAACTGCTTGGAGGGGGAGAAAAAAAATATTGGAGAAAAAAAAAAAAGCAAAACCACGTCAACCTTTTAAGAAGCTCAGGGAGTAAAGAGGCTTTGGAGCTGAAAGATGGAACATATTGCGCCGAGACAGAAGCTTGCTTGATTAATGGGCATGATAATCATCTCATCAAATCACTCTCACTTATTAAATCTTGTTTAATATCCAAATGAGGGCCCTCTTGAGCAGATTTGGTCAATTTTACCCCCTCCTTTTTGCACAGCGAGCTTGAACTCAAGCCACTTGGCCTCTCTCTCTCTCTCTCTCTCTCTCTCTCTCTCTCACACATATCGTGGCCTCTAAAAAATGTCTGATCTCTTCCAGGGAAAAAAAAGCAGGCTGTCCTTCATTGCACGATGCAGCCCTCCTCTGTGGATTGTCTTTGGGATTTGCTTATAATCACTAAGTGGTTGTTGGGCATTGCTTTATATCCTCTGAACTCCGGCTTCAGAACCATGCTCAGAGGGAACGTCCATCATATCATCCTCATCAACACCCCTGGCAGAAATGGCAAATGTTGCCAGAAACATCCATCTATTTTTTTTTTTTTTTTCCAAGCGCAGATTAAGTTTATTCTTGGCCTCTTGCGTGCTACTGATGGGGATTCTCCACAGAACATCTTTTTAAGGCTCATAAATAAAAACATTTTTACTCTTGAATTACGCACATTCCTTTAAAACCTCTTTTTCCCTTTCCTCTAGCGTTTCTCCTTTCCATCCATCAGAATTTGTGTTTGACCTTAACTCATTTAGGTCTGTTCTGTTCAATTATCATCAACAGAAATGGCTATCAACCCTGCTCCTGGAGATCCACCTTCCTTCCTTCTTTAGGACCAACCCATTAGAATTATTGCCTTTTATTGATTAGCTGAATGTGGTGTAAGATTTTGGTTGGAGGTGAAACCTGCAATTAGGTAGAACTCCAGGAAGGGGGTGTGTGACCATACAAGTACAGAAAGGCCCATTCTGGTTGACCATCCTCCTTCCATCCAGTTTCATTCAACTTCTTCTGTTTCAATTCATTGGTATAAGGCAGTAGGTAGCACTGTTGCCTACTGCCTACTGCAGCAGACTGGAAATCAGCTCCCTGTTTAGACAAGAATGCCATACTACACCAGGAAGGGTTCTTGAGTAAGTCTCCACCAAATGCTCTAAATGTAAAAAGACTACGTAGATCCATGATCAAGGCTTAGACTGATTTTGCTCTATTCCCTCACAGGAAATGAACCTCACCCTGGAATGAAGGAAGCAAGGGTGACCTGAAACTTCATAGACAGATTATAGATAGCACTGTAAATCTGGAGGAAATTCAGTGTCAAAAAAAGACCTAAGGAATAAGTTGAGGTCATAATTGCAGGCTGATTCTCATCACGTACCCCAGCTCCCCTTCAGCTGACCTGGTGAAGCCACCTCACTCTGAAAAGAACAACATGCCTTTGTCTTATTTACGGTCCGCATGTGTTGCACGGCATCTTCATGGCACAAAGGCCAAGTGACAAGCGCTTCTAAGAAGGAGAGGAAAAAATCCCCCGCCTCCCCCGGGTTTGAATTATAGGTATCCCTCAATAGCTGCGATCAAGTTGAGCCCCCCCCACACACACACACACACATACACACCCCCCTTCACCACAAAACTGATGTCACCCAAGCAGCAACTGGTGCAAGGTGACTAAAAGGGTATTGTGCATCTTCCGCGAGTGCCTCCCATTGCTCTCCATGTATTGTTGGGAAGCAGCTGTTGGCTACCTGGCCTCACATGCCACGTCTATGCCGACTATCTTGGCAGCCGAGGCTTCAGGCTTGGGATACCAGAGCGAATCGGTTCTTAAAGATGACGTTGGGGGGTGGTGGTGGTGGGGCAAAAGGCTTAGAGCCCCTGTCAGCAGGGCATGCGTTGATGGAGAACAAAAGACATCCCCTTGTCCTCCTCCCTGCTGCCAGACATTTTTATTTCGCTGCCATGCATTCACATCCCGGGCTCATATCACAGCGGTGGTTCTAGTGTCACCTTTACCTGCTGGAGCGTCCCTGACTTTCACACCTGCCCATACCTGACTCTAATGGGTAAGAACAAGAGAGTCAGGGAAACTCTTATATGTGCACAGAAACTGACCCTCTTTTTTGTTTTGCCTTCTCCCCTTTTGTCTTCCCGTTCCCGTACTCTTCCTTCGGCCCCTTTGTGGAAACAACACCCCTCTCAGATGAGGCCACGAGCCCTACCTTGGGACATGCGCCATTATTTTTAGCCAAGCTTCCGAGGAGCAGCGCTCCTTTGTTTGGAGGCCGGCATCCGTATCCATTTCATGACAAATGAAATTCCTCCTTTGGTCCCTTTGGCAGACACAGTCGAGCCCAGGCTAGTTAGCTAGTTACTTTGCTCCTGCACCTGTCCTTACCATCAGCCCCTTGTCTTGAGTCTGGGCCCTCGCAGCTCAAGGGGATCACTTCACGGATAAAGCGTCCCATCTGACAGAGGCGGCGCAGGAATTACGGGACTCAGTGGGGCCACACACTGCAACGCTGAAAAGCGGACTTAGTCCCTCAGAGGAACGGCGCAAAGCTCCCTTGAAATGGCCTTGCTTATGATGTCATGGACAGGGCTTCGCAGTCCAAGGCAATCGCCCGCTTAAGAAGAGCGCAGCATTTGATGAAGGCTGAACTAATTACACTCTATTGCCTGGAACCGTATCACCAACTCTGCCTCGGCCAGCAGTAATGGTGCTGATGCAGTACTATTCGTGACCATTTAGCAATATTTTACTCTCTGTTACCCTTAAGGTTACTGCGATGAAGCAATTTTAGACAATTAAGATGTGTCCATTGTTAGTCCTGCATTAATGTCAGCAACACCAGATGAGATGCAGAGCTCAATCCACAGTGAGCCTGGAACTGTGTCACTGACATAGTTAGCAGAGGTACTGATATTGTAGTAGCAGCAGTAAGTAAATATCAGGCCTTGTTTCCAGTCAAATAACTGAGATAATGCAATATCAGACCATCCAAAATGGTCAGGTGCTTATCATTTTGTACAGAGCTGGCACTTCGTGCACTGGCAAGGTCGTGCAGTGTCCATAGTGACCTGTTGCATTAAAAGAGTTCTGTTCTTGAAAGGTCTGATGGTCTAATGGACTATAATCTAACCTGGTTTGTGCTCATCAGCAGTGTAGTTACTGCCGCCTCAGGTCAGTGCAGGAATTTCTCTATGGTTGGACCCTGTGTCTCGGAGATTAGCGTTCCCCGAGCCTCCTGCTCACTTAAGTAATTACATTGTCAGAATTAGCCAGAAATGAGAGCACTGCTTCGGGATTATAATCCAGGCGATGCTCGGCTGCCCTGCCAAGTGGGTCATTACCATATCCTCCTGATTTTTTTTTTTTTTTAATCTTTGATGGATGTGGATTTCAAGGGATAAAATTGGTATCAAACAGCAGTAGCATATTTGCCATATACAGTCAACATGCCATGCTAAATTCTTTGTATGTGTTCTAAAGCTGTTCTGGTGGCTGTGTCCATTGCATTGCAGGCACTTTTAGGCTCTTCCCAAGCAGATACATCCACTGGGACAAATAGGGCTTTTTCTCTCTGCTTTTTGCACTAGGGTTACTAGGGCACAAGGTCTGTAATTTAGCCAGGCCAACTGCAAAACCGGATTAGTCAAGTTTACACAAATGCTTTGGGGAACTGACTGGAAAGGCTGGATAGGCTAGTCTTGGACTGAATTGCAGTCTAAACAAGTCTTAATCTGCTTCTTGGAAATAAACAACAAGAGTTCATTTACCACTTAAAATCTCTAGATTTGGGTAATAGCAACTTCAATTATTTAATTACAGGGGAGGAGCCTCAAGGCTATGCACACAATTAAATCTAGGTCAACTAATCAGATTTTTTGTGATAAGAAATTAAAAAATTAAGAATTAGATTAGTATATTAATAATACAGCAGATTGTAGACTGCAACCTCTGGTGCTATATGTCAATTACCTACTTTAATCTAGTGCAACCTTTTACACTATGCCTTCCTACATGGTACTTGAGTGAAAGCAGTTTACATTGTACAGTGTACATTGCTGCATTAATAAAATATTACATTTAAGAACGTTTAGATCTTATTCTGCTGTTGTAATGTTTTATTTCCTGTGCTCCGGTTGGTTAATGAACATAATGACTCTGTGGGTAATTATTTATAGTTTTCAATTGTTCATATTTCCATTATTATCTTATTGTTAGTGCGCAATTCTCATGGTCCGGGTCATTCGTTTCCTCAAACGTTCATGATACAATGGGTCTCTATAGAGTAAGAATAGGCCCTATAATAGGCCCTTATAGAGTAACTTCCTCCCCGAATTGCAATACACCGAAACTACACAAATGAACCCTCCCTCTGACACCATTGGAGTGAAACTAGAGCAAGCTGACCCCCATCAGACACAATCTATTGGGACAGCACTGGAAACATTGCTGTTCCTTCTGTCCTCTCGCTCTCTTTCTCTCAGTCTCTCTCTCTCTCTCTCTCTCTCTCTCTCTCTCTCTCTCT
Source organism: Salminus brasiliensis (assembly GCF_030463535.1). NCBI lineage: Eukaryota > Metazoa > Chordata > Actinopteri > Characiformes > Bryconidae > Salminus > Salminus brasiliensis. The sequence goes on from NC_132878.1 coordinate 33,054,106, forward strand.
CTCACCCTGTCTGTCTCTCTTTCTCCCTCTGCCCCTCCACATTCTGAGTGCCCTCCAACAAGGCCAGCTTTGTGAGGCGCTCCCTGCTTTGCGTGTTTGCAGATTGTGTTTTTTTCCCCTCCTCTCCTCAGAAATGGAGGGCCCAGATCTCTCACATCTGAGAGGGTCTTAATTTGGATGGGGGTCCGACTGGGGCCGGACTCCTTTGTTCTTGGGTTCCCAGGATGTTCCCCCAGAGTCCCAGCAATTCCCGGCGCGTCGCCCTTTCCAGATTTTTCGGCAGGAATGAAAGAGACTGAAGGCAGACTGATCTGTCCAACTGGAATCTTTGTCCAAAACATGGGGGCGGGATGGTGGGGGGTGGAGGGGCAACAGGATGGTGAGGAGTGCGGCACATGTTCCTACAGTGCTGCAGCGCTAGAGTGGCACTCAGATATCCTGTGTGGATATTATAGATCAACGTAGAACAAAAAGATATCTCTCTTAAGATTCATATGATTCCAGCAAATATGAAACCATATGTGAACCATTATAGTTCTTAAACCTTCTTACGTTTGTCATGGCGTCTGTGTGTTGAAATGCCTGCATTTTCTTTCATCAGTTCTTTTGTAAACAGTGTGTTCCAGGAGTCTGAGACTGCATCTCATTAAAAACTGGAACTAAACAACAGAATGTGTGAGAATGTAACATTTTAAATGATATAAAGCAAAGAAGACTTATGAGTGTATTCAGATTTGGGCAGATTAGCGATATTGACCGCATTAAAGGTCAGATGTGTTTTGATGTGTGTCTGATCTCGTTCATTTAAGATAGTGTTCAGATCACTCTCAGGGGCATCTGAGTTGCTTATCAGAGGATTTTACACTAACATGTGAAGTTCATGCAGCTCAAGTGCACGCTGCCATAACAGCAAAAGGGGAACACATCACCAAATACTAAAATTCTAGAAAAAATAATAGAAATTCTAAAATCTGTTCAATTTTCAAAGACTTTACTTTTCATTAAAAATACAAAAATATCTAACATGATTTTTGTAATGTAAAAGTCTTTTGGCTCACTAAAACAAGGAGACGCCTGTTGAAAGTGTGGGTTGTAAACTCTCAATACACTTGTGATCATAATTGTGGGTGTATATTTAATTAATTAGCTGCTTTTTGTCTGGTTTTGCCATTTATGTCATTGTTCAATATCAAAACACCTGGAAAATCAGTGCAGACTTACCTGTCAAATTGTTGTTTATTTACCTCTCATATTGGAACAAAATTAAACATAAATAAATACATTAAAATGTCCGGGACAATGATTGTGTGATTCAAATATGACTGTAAATCATGATGGAATGAATACCCATAATTGCTTACATTTATGGCAAACTCTCAAGACAGATAAACTCTGGACAAAGGAAATCATATAAATAGATAACTACAGTACATCCATCTTTATTTTTCCTCTAGTAACTTTCAAGTAACTTTGCAGTTATATTTTAAATATTGAATGTGTCTACAGTTGACTAGTGATTTTTTAATAAAATGTAGAAATGTACTTTAAAGTACTTCCCAATTTGAATAATTACCACATAGGTTTGCATTGGGCCATTTTTCTGAACTTTCATTTGGAGAGTGATTAGAAATGATGTTTCTCTGTACCACATACTGTGTGAAATAAGGGCAGGATTTGGCTTAATCAGTTTGATTTGCAATTCTAAATTGAAGTATCTGTGTTTGATAGAAAGAATTGTTCTGTGGACAAACTCTAGGATGTCCTTAAACATTTGAATTCAATCTGACGCCTGTCTTGTAAAATATGATAAACAGCAGTTTTGCTAAGTGGAATTTGGATACATGCTTGGCAAATTAGTTTAGAGGGAGAAATTAGAACATCTCATGCCTTCAACTGCAAATGAGCTCAAGGCATGACCTGAAGCTCATTGTGGCAGAGTGGAATAACAATGGTCATTACACAATATTTCCACAAATAGTCCTACAAGAATAGGGCCTTGTAAACATGAAGGTTGTCTTGGGCCACAGTGCAAATAGCATCTGACATTGAAGAGAGTAGTAGCAGTGGGGAAGCTTCTTTGCTTAGTTAAGAGTTTATGAGATAGTAAGTAGATAATTACTGTGCAGGGTTGTTTTTTAGTTATTAGTTTCTTTTATTTGAACTCACTCCCTCATTGCTTAAGTGATGTTGGGCCAAAATTTGATTGAAAAAATGATTTAATCCAGTCCTGGAGATTTATAGAAACATGTAGACAAATTAAAAGTTCACAACGGTTATGTTTTTCCATCACAAACATCTTACATCTATTGAAACTGTGAGATCCCATATTCTTACAGAGGTCTATTCACGCCATGAGGTGCCAATGAAACCTGTGAAGTTGCACTTTCCTTTTGAAAAATGATTCAAAAACCTTTGAGAACAGAGCACAACTTTTAAACAGTGGTTTTAAAAAAAATGAAAAATGAGTAAAACATTTTAAACGATGATTTAAAACAGATTCCAAAACTTTCAAAAAGGTAAAAACTTTTTTTGATGACCCAAAACATTTGAACAGAGAATACAAATTTCTGATTTCAAACTGTACAGAGATTGAAATCTTTTAAACAGTGATTTGACACCAATTTTACACATAGATTTAAACTTTATAATGATTTCAAACATTTGAGCCATGGTGCAAATTTTGGAATCCAAACTTCTGAACAGAGAGCAAGTCTAAATAGTTGAATGGAGAGTTCAATCTTTCAAACTTCAACAATTATGATTTGAGAATATTCTGCAATGTACATACTTGGACAAAATACTTGGACAAACATACAGTGAATGAACCCACATCTAACTGTTTTAAACTACTTAGATGTCAGCGTTTGTTCACATGTAATCCTATTAATGTATATTTATCTATAAAGTAAAGTATCCCTGCTTTAACACCTGAGAAAATTAGACTGGTTAAACTGGTGAAGGATCACACTCACTTCCAAAAAAGAGTTTATTTCAGCACACATCATTTTAATCTAGCATTAATTCCCTTGTCATCTAATAATTTTCATAACTCTCTAGTGAGCTAAAGTAAGTATGCTAGAGCAAAGAAAACCCAAAAATATTTATAGCTGAGAGCTGCCTTCTTAAAGGCATCAGGGACATTCTTGCCACTAGGTGTCCCCCTCTCTTGTGTGTTTGGTGGCTGGTGACAGGCAGTTAAGATGTCTGTTCCATGTCTTCAGAAGCTTGTTAAAGGCCGGAGCGTGTGACTTTGAGAGCAACGAGGTGTGACACACTATATTTAACCCCGCCGGAACTCTCCTCTACAGCCCGAAGGAGGACAGAAGCCTTGAGCCGAGAACGGCACGTGCCCTTTTGGGTTAAGCTAACAATGAGGGTCACGATCAAAGATTTATGAGATTTAGGTGAGAGAAGGGTGCGAGAGGGGTAATTGAATGTGCTATTTTTTAGTGCTTGAATAAAGACATATAACATTTTAACTCTTTGACTATGGACCCATGTGGATCGTATCGCATCAATCCTCAGAACAATTCACAGGAGTTAATACACTGTTAGGAGAACAGCAGTGGCTCATTAAAAAAAAATGATGAGCATGAGACAAAAAGTTAGAAAAGCGTGCCAGTGCCTAGAACTTTGCTGGTTTAAATTCCCTGGCTGGCCAGGCATTCTGTGACCAGTGTGTAGTAGTATTTCTGTCCTGTTGGGTCCTTCAGCAGGGATGGCCATGACAATGTTTAACCTCAGACATACTACTTACTACTCATACTGAATTCATACTGGACTAACTCCACACTCCACAGGTATCACTGTCAGGCTAAAAAAACTACCCATACTGCAGATTCATACTGGATAAAAAAATACTCCACAGCTACTACTGTCAAATTGTAAAATGTAAACGCTGCAGATTCATACTGGATAAATATGACTCCACAATTATTACTGTCAGATTAAAAAACCTACACACACTGTAGCTTCATACTGGATTAAAATCTTCCAGCAATTATTACTGTCACCCCACAGTTACTACTGTCTGTCTTGTATGTAAGCACTGTGGATTCATACTAAATTCAAATCTTTCAACAATTATTACTGTCAGACTCTCACTCCACAGGTCACACTTAAAAACATAAACACTGCAGATTCATACTGGGTGAAAACCACTCCACAGTTACTTCTGTCAGACTGTGAAATGTATGCACTGTGAATCTGTACTTCATTAAGGTCACAGATCACTTGAATTGTAGTTGCTTTTTAGTCTCGAGCAGGAGGACTTCTCGAGCAGGACTTTAGACAGTTTGAAGGCCTGCGCATGACTTTATTTACTTACTGCGCTTCATGCCAAATCCTAAGTGTGTAAACTATGTTTTAGGAGCTTTTGCGAGGAGCAGGTGGCTCAGATGTGTGAGCGCACGCGCATGTGCGCAAGCATGCAAGTTCAGATGTAGCGACAGATGGTGTTTGATTGTGGAGCAGACGGTTCGTGTCACACAAAGATGCTGTCTCAGCCTTTCCCAAGGAGCCTTCATGCTGCCTGCAGACTACAGAAAGAGAGAGAGAGAGAGAGACAGAGAGAGAGACAGAGAGAGAGAGACAGAGAGAGTCTATGTGTGTGCTTGAGTGAAAAAATATCTAAGAGCTAACTGATCTCACATTTTTCTTTTTTTTTCTGAATCACAGAAGGATCAGCGGTCCCTACACATTCTGGGAAATCCTGATCCAGCGTCGGCCCATTTAGCCTGATGAGTGAGTGGCATCTGCAATTGCCTGCCATGCCTGGGAGAGAGCTGAGGACCCAGGGGTCAAGGTCAAAGTCAGGGGCAGGAGGGTGAATCTCCCCGCTTGAATTTTAATTACAGTAAGAGCACACGATCGGCTACTGAGAGATGAGCAGCCCCCAGCACAAAGCCTGAACCGTTTAAGATGCTTACTCACTCAGCATTTGACCCATAAAAAGGCTGTTATTCCATTTTACTGGGCCCTGGATGGTATGTGATAGCTTTATGCCAATCATGCCGACACTGTTGGGTGTATCATTTCAAGGCAGTGCTGCAAAACAATTAAAGTCAGATCAACTTAATAATAAAAGATCACTGGTCCAGCGTTGTGTCTGCATCTCAGTTAGGTCACCAAACGCAGTTTAGGTTGAGCTTCCTTGGAAAGAGAGCGTCATCAGACTCTCTGAGACTATGGAACTATAGCTATAGGATTCTACACATGCAACCTCCTGCGGATCAAACAGTTAGATAGTTGTGCCACTTAAGAGTCGTGAAGCTTGTGCATTGCCTGTGCTGTTTATATCATGAATGCAATGCTGCAGTGCTTCAGGATCAGCAGGGTCTCCCATTTGAAACATTTTAGGATAGGAAAAGTTATAGCTTGCAAGTGGGAACTTCTGAAGAGAAGGAATAATAAAAATTTATAAACATATATTAAAGGAAAGGAATTTTCTACCCTTTCAGAAAACCCCACTCCAAAATAGTGGAAAGCTTTTCTCCATGGTTTTGGGTCTGTAGTTCACTTGCTAAGCTACCCTTTGCTTAACTAGCTTGGCTAGTGCTAAAGCTCCACCTAGTATCAGACAGCCCAGTACAACTGCTGCTAACTGCTGAGCTCCCGACACAAGGGTTGATGACAAAAGCTTGTGCCTCGTAGCCAGCTATTTAGGCTTAGCTAAGTTAGCTAGCAGTGTTCCTGCTAACTCCTCAGTTAGCTTAGGAGTGTTTTTGACTGTTATTAGGCACATTGTGTAAAGGTGTAAGTATTTGGCACTGTACTATGTACAGCGAAAGGTGTCCTCTGAATTTGACTCTGTGGTGTGGTGAACACACACACACACTAGTGAACTAGGGACAGTGAGCACACACACACATCGCTGAACTCAAGCTAGGGTGGGCTTGTTTTTGCCCCACCTGTTTTCAGAGTATGACATCACCAATCAGTGAGCTCCCACAGCGCCCCTCACCATGTGGCTTTGCTATTTGACCATATACACAATTTGGAAATACCGTCCTCATCAATATTTTTTTAAATACCATGGTATATGATATTGCTGTTATACCGCCTTATGTATTAGCCTTTTTCCAACAGATTTTCTCCAGATTTACTTTGAAAACTTTGTTTAGTTGACCATTCTTCTAACTTCTGAAAAATGTCAGTTCAGTTCAGTTCTCGGACAGGTGAACAATTCAAGCTGAGCTCACTCAAAAAACCCAATTCGCATGATGTTCACAGACTGAGGTATTGCTGACCATGGAGCACTGAGGCCTTATTGAGTTTTAAACTGGAGATCATCTGTGGCTTAGGACCTCCTGTGCCAAACAAAAGAAGCAGATCCAAAAGCATTTTGAGTGGGTTGAGAAAATCGATGACATTTATATTTGACAGTCTTAGCTGAGCGTTTGTTAGCAACATTTGCTTACCATTAGCTTCCATTCTACACCAAAGAAGCACACATCAGATATCAGATGTCTTGGCGGATCCGCTGCATCTGGGGTCCGTGGTAAATCGTGATCGTTTGATTGAAAACTTTAGAGGAAACTAAGTTAACTGAAAAAAGCTGTAACCAGTTCATGTAGTAGTTTAGGCTGACCTGACTTTAAGTTGTCACAGAGTGCTTTTGTAACATGAAAGCTGAACTTGAGTGAGTCTGAGCTTTTGTATTAGACTGGTCTTCTAGAGAGTTAAGTTTAGCGTCATTTATATAAAGTACTAAACGGTCGTGTAGTGCTGAGGATCAATTCCGCAAGGGATTGGTCATTATCTTCATGAAAGTCAGTGAAGTCCGCAGACTGCAGCTCAAGTTGTGGGAGAGTGTAATTTGAGTTAGTGGTGTGGGAGTCATGGTGATTCTTATGATCTCTCTCTCTCTCTCTCCCTGTGTCTCTCTGCCCCCTCCTCCTCTCTTTTTCTCTCTCTCTCCCTCCCTCTCACCCTCTCATGAGGACGTATAAAGGTCTTTGAAACTTTTGACTGTTGAAGTAAGATGAAAGATTTGGTGATTGTGTTGCACAATGTCAAAGACCACTCCTTCATCTCTCACACAAGCAAAAGATCTTAAGATGAAAAGAGCATCTGAAAGAACAGTAGCACAGTAACAGGTGGAGTCTTGCCTTTGTGTGTGCGTTTGTGTGTCTGTGTGTGTGTGTGTGTGTGTGTGTGTGTGTGTACATATGCAATCTCGCAGTGTTTACTTGTTAAAACGTGGGTGTGTGATACACTGGTAAAGAAGAGCTGCTCTGTTCACTTGAGAACTTTGCGAGCATTCTTTTATGAAGATGTTATAGAAATGGTCACAGAGTAAAACAGCAGCAGTAGCAGGTGAGGAAATCAGGTTCTTTCATGTTGTCTTCAGCTGTTTGTGGTTACAGTTCATTTATATTAATAATATGTCAGCTCTTTCAATAGGACAATGTTCTAAAAAAGAATAAGATCTTCATCTCTGACTAATTCTAATATTTAAGTACTATTTGACACTGGTGTATCACAACAACTTAGCAGAATGCAGGGTAGTACGTTTTAAACCAAAAGGCCTTTTCTTATTATCCCCATCCCTTATTTTTACATGTCAAACATATTCTGACAAAGTAATGTCAATGCCTGAACATATAGCAACTGGTGCTTGGGTTCTCCCGATCAGTGAAGTGGAGATCACCTGAGTGCAATAAATGTGTCTCAAGTGATTGTAGTATAAAGAGACTGCTCTCTGAAAGGTCCAGATGATCCTCACTTTATGATATAATTAAGAAGTTGAGGAAATTAATGTCAGTTAACGGGAACAGTGGAGGTCAAGTTGAGGTCTGCAAGACCAAAGAACTTTCTGAGAGAACTGCTCATACTGCACTACTCCTCTGTTTGACTGCAAAAGGAAGGACCTTCAGGAAGATTTAGCAGGCACTGTTCTACTGTGCAGTGACACCTGCACAAGTATGACCTTCATGGAAGGTTCATCCGAGTAAAACCTTCCATACATCCTCCAGTCACTGGTGAACTTGTTATTACAAACTTCTGTAGTTAGAGAGAAATACCCCTTAGTGTGTAATAAGCATTTCTGTGTTAAAAGGTTAACCAATATTCCCAGTTACAAGTGCACCATGAACACAAAAGAACACTCCAGCCTATTGAAGAGTATGAGTCAGTGGATGGATACAAAAAAAGTCACTAGGTTAGGAATTGAAATCCAAATCACTCAACATTCTCTGGATTTCAATTAAATCCATCATCAAGAAAGGAAGGAATATGGCACATGTGTGGATCTGCCAAGGGCAGGCCATCTTCACAAACTAAGCAACCGGGCAAAAAGGAGATCATCAAGTGAGGGAGGCCACCAAGACACCTATGAGTTATTTTAAATTACCTATTTTATATCATTGTAACATTACTTTTAGCATCACTTTGACAGTAAAGAGTTATTTTTGACCATGATTCCATGTATAAAAGCAATGAAAGCAACGAAAGCAATAAAAATGGGGAAACATCCAATAGAGTGAATACTTCTTATACAATGTGTGCAGAATTATTAGGCAACTTAATAAAAAACAAATATATACCCATCTCACTTTTCAAAAACAAAACCAAAAACAAATCAGTGACCAATATAGCCACCTTTCTTTACGATGACACTCAAAAGCCTTCCATCCATAGATTCTGTCAGTTGCTTGATCTGTTTACGATCAACATTGCGTGCAGCAGACAACACAGCCTCCCAGACACTGTTCAGAGAGGTGTACTGTTTTCCCTCCCTGTAGATCTCGCATTTTATGAGGGACCACAGGTTCTCTATGGGGTTCAGATCAGACCCTTACTGTCCAGCCACGCTGTGGAGTATTTGGATGCATGTGATGGAGCATTGTCCTGCATGAAAATCATGTTTTTCTTGAACGATACCGACTTCTTTCTGTACCACTGCTTGTGTCTTCCAGAAACTGGCAGTAGGTCTGGGAGTTGAGCTTCACTCCATCCTCAATCCGAAAAGGTCCCACAAGTTCATCTTTGATGATACCAGCCCATACCAGTACCCCACCTCCACCTTGCTGGCGTCTGAGTCGGAGTGGAGCTCTCAGCCCTTTACTGATCCAGCCTCGGCCCATCCATCTGGCCCATCAAGAGTCACTCGCATTTCATCAGTCCATAAAACCTTCAGTCTTAAGATATTTCTTGGCCCAGTCTTGACATTTTATCTTATGTTTCTTGTTCAAAGGTGGTTGATTTTCAGCCTTCCTTACCTTGGCCATGTCCCTGAGTATCGCACACCTTGTGCTTTTTGATACTCCAGTAACGTTGCAGCTCTGAAATATGGCAAAACTGGTGGCAAATGGCATCCTGGCAGCTTCACGCTTGATTTTCCTCAATTCATGGGCAGTTATTTTGCGCCTTTTTTTTCGACACGTTTCTTGCAACCCTGTTGGCTATTTGCCATGAAATGCTTGATTGTTCGCTGATCACGCTTCAAAAGTTTGGCAATTTCTCAACATCTCCAACTTTTACACATCAATCATGCTAGAGGGAAGATCACTTATAGAGGGAAGAATGGGCCAGTTTATATACCAGCAAAAACAAAAAAGTATGTTTTACTGAATTCTTAAATGTCTTAAAGTATGCAGACATTTAAAACATAAGACCCTAAGTACATTTTGAGCACAAATTACCACCTTCATAATGGTGGAACTGTGAGCAATGTGCAGTGAGCAATTCATCTGCTGAATATCTTGCTGAAACAGTATCAGACCATGCTAGTCAGTGTTACTCTGTACCAGTTGATTTTTGACTTCATACTTAAAAACATTCTTAACTAAAATGCTGCCTTATTTAACACAAAAAACATACTAGCTTACAGGTTCATGTAGCAAATATTATATATTATAATGTTGTGTACATAATCTTTACATTTATCATTGCCATTTTGGAGATACAAGATTCTGTGACAATATGTGGTCAAATATATTAAAAATGGAACTCCAAACAATTCAATACTTTATGTAATACTTCAATACTGAGGTGTAGCTTTAGGTAATACATTTACTCTGGTTGTTTTGTGATATTCTATGTTTTATTAGTTAGATATTTGTGCTTCTTGGTTGTGTCAGTAAATTGTGCATATGTATGATGGTCGACCTATATTTAGTACACATTGTACCAATCTAGAAATGGTCTAAATTAAATTTATCGCTTAACAGCTAAATGAAACAGAACCAGAACTGATCTTTAAAAGACAAACGGTTGAATATAAAACATTCGAGACAATATGTGGCCAAATATATTAAAAATGGAACTCCAAACAAAAAAGCTAAATGGTTGAAAATACAGATATGCCAAGAAAGCTGTGTTTTTCCCTACATAATCCTATAAATATTTGGAGCCAGTTTGCCAGACTCAGATTAAGGCTATGGTGTCTGTGGCAATTCACCATCAACACTGCAGTTTGGTCCAGGAACTGCAAAGACTAGGTCCAGGAAACTGGTATTTGGTGATCAGGCAATGAAAAAGTGGTTTTCAGTTTTGTAGTTTGTCATAGTAGAATATTGTTTGGTTGCGAACCATTGAAAAAGGTGCCATGAAGGCGCTTGAGCAATACTATAGAAGAATCTTTTAAGAGTTTACAGAGGCATCACATTGTTGTCCTAGAACCCTTATATAATGACGTATGGGTGTTTTAAGAATCATTCACCTGAGGCCTTTTTTGCTTAATTACTGTGGGACACTGTGATATTTCTGATATAGGGACTACCCATTGAAGTAGTAGGCTCTTCTATCATTGTCCTTTAGTCTGTCTATGGAACTCCAGAGTCAGAATCATGGTTTGTCATATATTTCCTTAATAGTTCCTTATCCTGCTTCGTTATTTTAGTGCATAGCATGCGTTACAAAGTCCCAAGACCTTTTTAAATGGTTACCGGTCTAATTTCTACTAAACAGTGAATCACTGGGCTCTTCTATCATTGCCCTACAGTCCCTGGAACTAAAGATTCAATAAGAAATACTGAGATGAGCAGTATTGGGAACGGTCTTGACCTATCAGAAGCTTGATATGTCCTCATGTTTACAATGGCATCCAAACAGGTACAGATATAAACAGTGAACTGGAGAAACATGATGTTCATTTCAAGTATATTTTCAATCTTTATTAAATAAAATCCAATGTCATTGCCTCCACTGAACAACAGGTAAGTGCATTTTTTTTAAATTCATATCCATACAGTACAAACTTTCAATCGTAACATCCAGGAAAAAAAGGAAAGAAAAATGCAAGGATTGAATCTGTGTATTGTGTCCTCTTCAAACATGGTTGACTTTCATTTCATAGCAATTCTGTATTCAAGAAACACCATAAAAATACTGAGCTAATTACCACACGGCAAAAAAAAAAGAAAAAAAAGAAAAAAAAAGAAAAGAAAGAAAAAAAAGTCACTCACGCAGAAAAGGGCCAGAGGCCAACTACACACTCTCCTCAAAACCACACACACACGCACACACACACACACTCGAAGGTTTAGAATGCTTCCTCTGGAATGAGAAGTTGAAGGGCTTGTTCTTGAGATGTGTGACGTTTCAGGTCCGAGCTGCTGGTCGCCCAGAAATTCGGCCGTGAGGAGGTGACCTCCCCGGCGTCCGGCACGCAAACAGGCGTCTATCTCAAACTGAACAAGTGCCAAGCACACACACAGCATCTGAGTAAGCAGGACAGAACTGCTTGTGTGTGGGTGTATGTGTGTGTATTTGTGTGTGTGCTGGTGACGGTGGGTGTTCTTGAGGCATTGGGAAAGCATTTGTATTGTTTTCTGTGCAAACCAGAGAATTCTCAAAAGCAAAAATTGGCTGTGCAGCAAAAAAAATGAAATAAAAGAGAGAGAGAAAGAGAAAAAAAGAACTAATCTAGAGGGCGGGGTTACAATGCCTGTTCAAATGCCGCGATTGGTGTATTGAGCTGTCAGTCAAAGCAGCCAAAAATATAAACCCTTGGACCCATAGAAACCAAAAAAAAAAAAAAAAAAAAAAAAGAAGAAAAGAATCTGGGAGAGGACCAAATGAAAGCTATTCTAGTGTGAAGTCCATTCGGGCGTAGAGTCTGTAATATAGTTTTGCATATAGAGATTTACATTTTGGAATAATAATTTATTTCTTGCAACCTTAATCGTGAAACGAATGAAAGAAAAAAAAGAAAAAAAAGGAAAAACCTCCAAGTGCCAGTCTTACCCAAGCAGGAACAACAACAACAACAACAACACCAACAATAATAAAATAACAATAATATTAGAAATAATAATAATAATAGTAATAATAATAATAATAGATCTATACACCCTATAAATGCAATGCCCTATTCTCCGGAGAAAAAAATACGCACTTCAAAACTTCAGTTTGACAAGCCCAAGTCAACTTTACATCAGTCATTCTACTTCACTGTGTTGTTTGGCTTCAGTATAAGGGGTGCCATGAGCAATTCTTCCCCCATACCCATAAAACCAAACAGAGTGGGCAGGCAAATGTCAAAGGGGGCCCCTAACGGGATATCGAAAGTCTCTTCAAATATAAAACACGAAAAAAAGTTAAAGTAAAAGACAAAAAACAATCTCAAATTTAACAACTAGATCACCCCGGGGAAAAAAAATAAAAACAAAACAAAAAAAAGCTCAGGAATGCTACTTCATATGCCATACATTCAAAAACAAGAAGAGGAAAAAAGAAGAAATGTAAAACCTTCCAAAAAAAAGAAAAAGGAAATTCAAAAGAGAAAAGAAACAAAAAAAAAACAAGCGAACTTTTGGGAATCGTTTACTCATGAAGAAGTTCCTGGAGACAGTTGGGGGACTTGAATATCTCCGGAACTTCTGAGTCTAGCTTGCAGATGACCTTGTAGATGGCCTTCTTCCAAGACGGGTCCACGTCTTTTCCAGCCACGATGGCGTTGAAGAACTCCCGCAGTGTGATCTGAGCGACCTCCAGGAAGCGCTCCGGAACCTGCAGAGAGAAGAGGGTTCAGTTTTTTAATGAGATGACCACCAAATAAAACCCAACTGTACTCATACTGTTTAAAAAAAAAGGCCACACAGGGACATCAGAACAAAGGCATACACAATGGACAGCGACGGCTTGTGCCTGTAATCGTGAGATGACAGACGCTTTATGAAGTAACATACAGGACATAATGGGCTTTAGACGGAACCGATGGACATTGGTTCCAGCTGTCGATGCGTGTCTTTATAAACATGTTATTTAGCGCCTTAGGCATATGTGTTCCAAAGGCCTCTATGCAGGTAGATTTTAGATTGAGAGTGCTTTAAGCAAAGTAATGCTTGATTTTGTGAGTCCACAATATGGCTTTATAAATACCTCATTCAATACCTTATTCAATGCTTATGCCAGGAAGTCCTTATATGCAAAGGTTTCTGTTCCATTAGCAAAAGTATTGCGTTGTAAAGATGTTAGTCAGTGCTTTTGCAAGTCTCTTATGCCTCTCAAATCTCTCAAGTCTCTGACAAAGACGTGTTTTAGCTTTAACTTATGCCCAAGAAAATGTTTATTAAATATAACTAATATAACTCTAATTTGTTCAATTTGTGAACACAATGCTTTATAATCTTGTTATTAAAGGCGTATGCATGTGGTAATCTAGGTGTAAACTTGGCACGAGGGTGTGTGCGCCCACCCTTGCTCCGAATTTTTGTAACTCTCCGTGCTTCATTCAGAATGGAAGATTAAGGTACTTTTCCAGGAACCGCCACCTGTCATTCACGTTAGGGCTGCACAGTATATCATTTCTGCATCGCCATCGCAATGTGCGAATGCGCAACAGTGACATTGCAGGACGTGCAATGTCACTTAAAGCAAATTAAATCATATTCATCATGCTACACTTTGATACAAATAGAAATTTCACACTGTTCTAATTTTTTTACATATCAGCCAGAGGCAGATTATACCTGCCCTATATCATTTATTTTACTCCAAGTATTGATTCACAGAATGCATTATTAATATCACAAAATACTGATGGATTATTAACTTCTGGTGAAATGTTGTGAATATTGCTGTATTTTTTTATATACAGAACAACATTTTATTTTCCAAAATTGTACAGCCCTAGTTCATGCCCCCTGTGTTGTGAGTAACACTCTCAAACAAAAGTCCAACCAAGGTTTTCTTGAGGTCTTTAATGTCCATTTGATTACATATCTAGTAAATATAACAACTTGTTGAGCTGAGTGTAAAGGAGTATTAACTCTAGCCTCAAACCTAGACCTAATGCTAAACCTGACCCTAAAAGTAGTACTGTTAATAATCAACAGTTTCAGCAGATGGCAATCCATTAGTAATTTGAGAATCTGTAGATAATCTATAGGGAGTATCAAAACAGTGTGTGACAGGGCAGCTGGTGTTTTCAATCAGTTTAAACAAATGAAAATGGTAGCTAATGCAGAGCTGATACAAATGCTGTGAACATTATTCTACTGCCGTGTTTTATTTACATAGAAATTACCCGAATAGTAAACAGCAGCAGTGCTTGTAATAATTAAGTGGTATCCAATGTGTATTTAATATAGGACACACAGTAATAACTGTAATATAGTATTGTGTCTGTGACTGGTTGCTAACCTTACCCCGATCTCTACTTTTAAATGACAGCATGAGACACACACATATACACGTGTGTGCGCACACACACGCACACATCTTATCAGCCACTTCGCTTTGGTAGACAAGCATGGGGAAATGCAGTGATATGTGGTATTACAGCTCACACCGTCTTACTCTCACTTCCTCTAACAAGGCTTTACCCACATACTGTCTTCTGGGACTTCCCAGTATTTGTGTAGGCTTAAGGAACCTACACCTATGATAACACACACACACACACACACAGTCAAATCAAAGGAGTAAAGGGGGAAGTGAACACACGGCAGGTGTGTTGTTTGTGTATATGTGTGTGTGTGTGTGTGTGTGTGCGTGCCTCATAAATCTGAGGTGAGCTAACGACCTGCCATAAGGTAAGCAGTGGAAAGCAGAAGAAGTTAAAAGCAGAAGTTAAAGGGGAGTAGCCCCGCTCCTCTGTTCCTCTGTTCCCTCTCTGCTGTTTAACATCTCCATAAACTCTCACATCCCTCGCAAGCGAAAAATCTCTGCGGTTCGCGCCACTCTGAACCGAGACCGGAGAGTTCTTAAGAAGTAAGGAGCGAAATGAGCAACTGTCTGAAGCGCTAGCCTGTCAACAGTGGGCCAAGCTGGTCCACATGGGAATCACGCAGTCATTTCATTCAGATGAATGATTTGATTCTTTGAAAATGATTCAGTGTGTCGTAAACAAATCTCACATTTCTACTGATTCCATTCAATTAGGATTCTTCAAAGGGAGCCATGATTCTCAAGACATGAGCAACACTATTAAACCTGAAACGTAACATGTCCTAACAGTCAAAGATAGGAATGATTCAGTGTTTCACCAAATCTCAAGTTTGATTCTTGAAGAAACTATGAAATGCGTCTTGAATTTCACCATGACTGAATATAAAATTCAAAGAGATTCAATGTGTCATGAAACCTAAACTTCCCTACAATTTGATTTAATTACTACTTGCCAGATAATGATGTCTTAATGCCTCATTAGATCATCACTTATATAGGCCCTAAATTAGAAACCTGTGGAAAACCACAAAATCTGGCTACCACATAATGACTCCCAATAGCTTCCTCTAGAATTAATAACTGAATCATTAAGCTAGAGCTTAAAGTGTAAAAAAAATGGTCCATCATAAAATCTTACAGGTTAGCAGCATTTAATGCATTTACATTAATACATTTCACTACCCTTTAATTTCAAACCTAATTTTAAAGAAAGGACCAATTATGAAATCACCATGATTTAATTCGACTATGAGAAAAAAAATCTAAAATTTCACAATGATCCAATTCAGTGCCTTCATTTTTTTTTCAGAAGCATTTTTTAAATACACTGACTCCACAAATATGCCTGGAGCAGCTATGTACACAATAGTTAGAATACAGCTTACACATTTTTTTACACTTTAAAATGACCCGAAATTTTATTTTGACCATAAGTGCATCAGTGCACACTTTTACTGAATATTAGTCTACCTGATTATTACAAAATCAGTGCCTTCAGATTCCTTTCTGGGAGTCAGAAGACTGTGTCACAAGGCTTGGCCACGGAATCACTGGATCATGCATGCACTAGTATCAGGCCAGGTTCTTCTCAAAAACATCTCTTGAGGCGACACTTTACGCTCTAAAAGGCTGTAGATATGGCTGCAGCTAAACAATCTCTAGTGGTGTGCATGGCACTCCTCAGCTGAGTGCCCTGCGCTCTGTGTGTGTGTGTGTGGGAGCAGACTGCACTCCTCCTGTGCCCTGCAGACACTCATCAACAGTGTTAGGACACGCCAAGGTTAGCGGCCATGCACACACGCACACACACACGCTCACACACACACCGGCAGCCACTGCAACACCACCACCTTGGCACAGGATCGCCTCACAACTCACCCAGGGTGAAGAATGGGCCGTACTGTGTATGTGTGTGTATGGGAGTGTGTATGCCTTTGTGCATGTTCTGTAGGTGGCACAAACCATCATGACCAGTACAAACACTTAATGATGTTAACAGGGAAAGCTACTCGTAGCACCACATGGCTTTGTAGTGTTTCTCATAGTGGTGAATGCAGTTTTTATGTGGTTACACTTCTTTTTGGGAAGGAAATGGCATTTCTGTACAAACTGCTGCAGATATTATAACATCTCGAATATTAAATCTCCACTGAAAATGAACTAGGTTGATAACTAGGTTCAGTTTCAGGCTTCTCCTGATTCACCCCAGCCATCAGAAAGCTTTGTTAAAATCTACCAGAAGCTTACCTGGTTTAACTTACTTAATCACAGATTAACCAAACAAGTTGTTGGATATTAACAATGTAAAATAATACCGGCCAACAAGTAATACTATGGTACTGGGTTCCCAAAGGGGTCTCTTCCAGAAAGGGCCAGTGTGGCTTCAGGTCAATCCGTCAAGCAGAAGCACACCTGATTCCACTTGTTTTATCAGTTGGACTTTACACATAATGACATCCACCTCCACTACATGCATTGATAATTTGTGCCTTTTTATTATGGCATTGCATGAGAATACCGTAACTTAAGGAACACGACCATGGAGTGCAGTCATATTGTACAGTCATATTGTACAACTGACAGTTGATGGCTGGCAATTGTATTGTTTCAAAAATATAAATATAAAATAAAAGAAATCAAAAATAATATCAACCTAAATGATCAGAACTTTTAGCTCGGCATCATCTGCAAAATGTATCGGTCAGGCCCTAGTGCACACACATTTGCTCTGAGTGTAATGTTAATCTTAGATATGATTTGAATGAAAATGTCAAAGGGGATGCAAAGGGTAATGTTAAATTTACAGCGGGTGACTTCTGTCATTGTTTCAGGTTAGGTGGAAAGCTCCTTCTAGCGTGGCCCCTGAAATCAAGCGCTGGCTATATGAGGGTTGAAAAATTGGAGCTTCTTGTATCAACCCCAGGTGTAGACCCTGTTGACTTCATGGTCATACATATGTCTGCCCATAACTACAAGTTTTCCAGCAACTATTCAGTTAACTAAGGGGAGCGTTCAACTCAGTCCAAAATTAGGCTGCTGATAGATCAGTGGACAGCCACTTCTTTTCCAGATTTACAGCAGCTTGCGCTAAGGCCTTTTCTGTTGCCGACTGTCTGTAAATTTCCATCCGCTTGGCCACCCTGGCTTGGGCGCAGGAGCTGGAGGTGAACGGAGTGCCGCATTGCTAAGAATATTCCTGCATGGAATTTCTCCTGACGCTTTTACTATGAAAGGACAGCGAAATGCTGACTGCGAGGAGACGACAATGTCAAGGAGAAAAGGGTAGCGGGTATTTTAGATCCACTTGACTGAGAGAGGGAGAGGGAGGGAGAGAGGGGGGGGGAGAGAAACAGAGAGAGGGGGCGGGGGGTGAGAAGAAAAGAGGTAGTGTGGGGTAAAGAGAATATGTGTGTGTGTGTGTGTGTGTGAGAGAGCAAGCGAGAAAGAGAGAGAGAGAGAAAGAGTGTGTGTGAAAGGTAGGGATGGTTTAGGGAGGAAACCTGAGGGGGAAGGATAGAGTGATGGAATGAAAGGTGAGAAAGACAGAGATGAAGATAAACTGAGGGAGCGAGAGGCAGCGAAACAGAGGTGGGGGGAAAAAAAGGAAAGAAAGGAAAAGCTTGAGTGGGTTATTCTTGTCCTAAGCACCCTTTTCACGGTCTCTCACGGGAAGGTGTGTACGTCTATATATCATGCAGTTGTGACTGATTGTGTGTGTGTGTGTGTGTATGTGTGCATTCGTCCTCCAGTTTTAACTGTTTTTTTGTCTCCCTGCTGATCTCACCAGTCTGCTGTGGGACATTTGTCCCCTGCCCTGTAGGAGTTATGTACAGAGGGCATACGCAGCTGGGCCAACACCATTAAAGTGATAGTTTGGCCGAAAATCAAATGTACACAATTTTCCCCCTTGTCCCAAATGCAGTCAATTTTTCCAAGTTTGCTTCTTTAGTTTCGGACTGAAGCTACAAGGCTAATAGAGCTAACAACTGATGCAGACCTAAAGCCAGTTGTATGTGTACTTCATTACACACTCACCTTAAACTCTGCAGAGCTGTTAAGTACTCTATGTGGTATGTGGATTCTGACACTGTATGATGCTTGCTCTGAGATGGCTGCTAGCACAACACAGTTTTTAGCCAGTTTTATTGCTGATTGATATATTTGAATTAACTTACAAATTGCATGATCAGAAAGTGTGTATTTCACAAAAAGGCCTTAACTGAATGCCACTACCCTTATTGTTTACTCAGTACCATCTAAGTGCTAATTTTACTCCTAACTGGCAAACCAGAAAGGATGTAACGATGCAAGATGAACCAATATTATCGTATTGTGACTAGAATGTGGCTAGCTTATGCTGGGTGGCTATACTGGGATATTATTTAAACTAATTTCCTACATGTATACTAGATATGTAGCATGAAATCAAGCTAATTGGAACAACCAATTTACTGCAGTTGAACCCTGCAAATGTTATGCATATGTGATAGCTGGATATTACAACTGGGTGCTTTGCAAGCTTTAGAGCATGTTATTATCCAAGAGCTGAGATTAAGATTTAGCATAGCCTAGCAGTGTTGTTTTGTCCTTCAGCCAGCACACTGCAGGTAGCTTATAGGCCACGGAACATACCGAAGAAGTGTACATGTTTTCTAACGCAGAACACTGACGTAACACTGTAACACCACTGACATTGTAAAAGCTAATGTGGAGAAAGCAACTTAAAGAAGTCCTTGTCTGTATCTGTGTGGCAGCACATACATTGACCAGTTACAGAGTGTGAGGTGTGTGTGTGTGTGTGCGTAATGCTGGTTAAAAGGTTGTTTCTGTTTTCAGCTTAACACATGTCAAGTCTCCTCTGAAGTAGCATATAAACAGCCCTTAAGAGGCGCACGGTAATGATGACGGCATATGGCACCGTGGTAATATACCCCAACATTCTTCACACACAAAAACACACATAGCCGCCATTCCGCCAATGAAACTGGAGAATCACTCACTTTACACCGAAGCAGGTGTTAGGATGAACTAATCACTGCTGTAAACTCCTTCAAGGGTGATTAAGGCTGGGTGTAAAATGTTCTATATTTTATACTCTGAGGCTTATAACATCTGTGTGGGTTTTATGCATCATAAAACATCAAAAATAGTCATAATTAATTTTTACGTGACCGTTCTTCTTTTTTTTATTTTCTCTGATCTCTTAGATGATTTCAAATCAAACAGGCTGGTTTAACTTTAAATGGCCCTCTTTTTCAATTGGTATGTCTTGTATGGCCTATTCTGATCCTCTGTTGGCCTGAAACACTCCTTATAACTTTAAGCAAAATGGCCGGAGCTTAACTGCTGTGAAGTAGTATCTGCTGTCTATGCAAACGTGTTTATGACATTACCAAAACATTTTCAGAATGTATGGCCTGAGAAGTGCTTTTTATGTTTTGTATACACAAAATAGACTATTTAGCAAGCACTTTTCCCCACTTATCAATGAGATCTATGCTTCTCTGTCTCGCTGTGCTGACAGTTAGCTTTATGAGATTTGAGAGTTTATGTTTCTCAGAACAAGCAGAGTGAAGGCTTCAGATTTCCTCTATTTTGATTAGCTAATGGAACATTGTTCTGCCCTAGCACAGCTTTAAATCTGCTACAAACTCCGGACAACAAGCTGCCAATCAAGTTTCAATCAAATGAATCCTGTGCTAAAGAGCTGCTCTTGATCGGTGTGCCTGATGGTGTGTCGCGAAACGTTCGCTCAGATTTATGGACACAGGAGGACAGCTCTTTGACACGGCCTTATTTCATTCGGGAGCGTGTTTTTATTTGTTCTGCGCTGGCCAAACAAAAGCTGACCCTGAGAGATAAAGGCAGCGATGGCCTTGAAGGATTCACAGACCCCACATGCTCCGAGCGCTCCGGGTTAATCCCTAACCAATGGCCTGGGAACGCGAAACGGAAAAATTCTCATGTCAACCTGACCATTCCGGACGAGCTGGGAACTGCCCAGGTACAGTCTGCTGGACAAGGGGTGTATGCTTGTGTCGTTATGACTAAACCTAAGCCTATGAAACCCTACTTTGTCTAGCATGCTCCGATTTAGCCAAGCTCCTTCACCCCTTGCTTTGGCCGCACTCTGATGGTTCCTGGCACTACAAGCCGTACAGCTGTTCAGATTGGTCACTGTTGGGCAATCTTTGAGTGTCAAGGCCTCAGACTATGGAACTCTCCATCACAGGCTCTGTAGGGCTGTTTCTTTAGTTGATACTATTCTTGCGTCTTTTGTTTATTACTTTCTTTTAGGCCATTTATATGCTTATATTAATTATGTGCTTGTTATTATGTATTTTGTCACTGTAAAATTACCTCAGGTGTGAAAAAGTTAAACTCTAAGTTAAATATATTTTTTATTATTCCCATTATTATTATCATTTTACTTGCTACAGTTATATTACTAGCTTATAGTAGCATACTATCAATCAAGTGGTATTGATAATTATTATTATTGCTATTAACAACCACAGCTGGTTTCCACCTTTATCAAAGAACATCATTTATCAAGTCTTACGACGCTGAAAACAGGTCCATCTCTTTCTTAACGAAGCTTGAAACCGAGCCGTGTTTGGTCTCTAGCGTCCCTATCAGCTGCAAATCAATAGCTGCCGAGGATAAGCCATGATAAGCTCTTTGTGTCACAACAGCCAAACAGTCACAGTCTCTCTCTCTCACTCTCTCTCTCTGTTTGTGTTGCTGTCTCTTGTCCAAGCTCCTGATAAAACTCCCAGGCTTCCCTGAAACCAAGGCTTACGAACTATGCAGCCTTGAGGAGACCAAAGAGAGAGAGATCTAAAACTGATAGGCAAACATTTAGGCTGAGTTAGCTAGGCTAACATGGCCTTGCCATTTGCCTTGTTGTTTTCACTCTTAAGAACCAGCCAGAGGACATCCAGACCACATCATCACTCTATTTCTCAAGGTGTGTGTGGGTGTGCGTGATGATTGCGCTGACCCTCCAAGGACAGGGTCGAAGGAGTAGATAGAGGAAAGTGAGGGATCGCTTGCTCTCTCTTTGGCTCGCTTTTTCTCTCTTTTTTTTCTCCTGATTTACCTTGTCATGCTGTCTCTACTGACCTATATGTTATTGCAGTAGTGTCAAGTGCCGGCCCTAGAGGACCTAAGCACAGTTCAGTGGTTCCCTGCTCTAATGCACCTAGTTCATGTCAGCAGTTTGTTAGGGCGGGAATAGAGGGGTATTTCACTGGATTTCTCTGTCCAGTAAGACAAAACGTCATAAGCTACTCACACAGACTGTAAGGAGTTTAGTCTCGCTGGTGTGACTCGAGACTAAACTCGAGTTTGTTCATGCCCTTTGCTGGATATTTCGTCTTCTACGGTGTACAAATGTATTACACACTAATAGATTCAAGTGCACTCGTAACCTCTGCCACAAGCTCTGTTCAGAGCAGATTGCTGTGTAATCTGCATTACAGATGAGTCCCGGGCTCAGGAGCAAGGAGGACCCTGGGCTCTGGCGGAGCTGTTGTTTTACGGCGTCCTCCACATGGGGCACAGATTGTGTTTGATTTGGGGCACGCACAGAGCAAAGCCGGGTCAGAAACCAGGGTCCCTGGGGTCAAACGGCCACGACAGCCCGTAATAGTACAGAGCGAGGTGTATGTGTGTGTGTGCGTGCCTGTGTGGGTGGATCTGTGTCCAAGGGTGGGAGCTGAGACATCTGGAGGATAGGGTCTGAAAAGAATGAGGGAAGTGTGTGGGAAGAGAAACAAAAGAGGTCAAAAAGAAGTATGTCCTGTGAGGAAAAGTCAATGGCTTCCAATGGGAAGAAACCTTCATGGCCTTTCACTTTCCGCACACCACAATCTGGCTACAATTGTGCCTTTTGTGTATCCTATTTACAAACCCTTCTCAAGTTCTCAGACTCTACCTGCATCCTCCGAATCAATGTAGCAAATGAGAACTCGCGATAACGTTCATGTGTTTGCGTGTCCATCACAAGGTTAGAGGGGATTGAGCAGATTAGCAGAGGGCCCAGTATAGAGCCCTGGGGCACTCCATGTGGGAGTGGTGCATCCAGCCAGCCCTGATGGCCACCATCTTGGCCCGATCTAGTCGGGTGGAAAAAGGGAGGCAGGGGGACTTGAGACGAGGCCATTGGCACCCTTTCCTGCCAAGTGTGCGCAGATCTCCTTGGCATGGACACACACAAACACGAACACACACTGGAGCCTGGGACGTTCTGGGAAGGTCTTTGGGATTTTTTGTGTGTTTTTTTTTTTTTTTTTGCGTGTGTTTGAATGTGACAAGCTGTTTCTTTGCATCTCAATACCCGGACAGAGAGGAGAGCAGGTGGAAAGAGGGTGGGAAAGAAAGAAAAAGAGCAGGGAAGGACAGAATACAAGGAGAAGGATAGAGAGAAAGAATGGGGGAGGACAGAGAAAGGATGATTAATGGAAGAAGACGGAGTTAGAGTTAGTATAAAAAGAAAGAAGGGAAGAGAGTGAGAGAGTGAGAGTAAGAGTGATAGTATGTTTATGTGTGTGTGGTGTACGTGTGTGCTACCTCGCAGACCCGTGTCAGGACAGCAGTCTCTTTAGCAGTGATTGAGGCCACTTTAGATCAACTCAGATTAGAGCAAAGATTCACTGAGGACCAGATCTTCCAATGTCAGCCTGAGGGGAGGGTCTGGGATATAACACACAAACACAAACACACACACACACACGCACACACACGTACACACATACTCCAGAAAAAAAAGCAGCACACCAGAGTGCATGACAAGTCAAACTTTGCCTCTACAAGGTCATGTCTAGAGCTGGGCTAAAAGGCCAGGTTTCACCGGCAGGTAGGAGTGTTAGTGCAATTAAAAGAACAAGTTGCAATCGCTTTGGGGACACTGAAACCCGAATCCTAAATTTGACACAATTTTTTCACCTAAAGTGCACAAAAACACACAAAAGTGACAGTCAGCGGCTACACGTCTAAATCAGATCCTTTTGTCTTTGCTAAATGGCTTATCTGGTTCGTCTTGTCGCGGGCAATATGAGAAGAAGCAGACTACCTCATCCAAACCCATCCACCCCACCTGCCCCCATCTCCTGG
Source organism: Salminus brasiliensis (assembly GCF_030463535.1). NCBI lineage: Eukaryota > Metazoa > Chordata > Actinopteri > Characiformes > Bryconidae > Salminus > Salminus brasiliensis. Next base: position 33,077,839 of record NC_132878.1, read on the forward strand.
GCCGCAGGGGAGAGCACTCTGGCTCTAAGTGCTTCTGTCTGGCACACACAAGACGACCTGGAGAGTGTTAGCCAAGGCGTTTTCGGCCTGCGGGGAAATCAGCGGTCATGCACGTATGACTCTGGCAACTAGTAATGCTGACGTGGGATCGCCTTCTGCATTTTAAGTCTTAATAAATATGATGATAGATAAAGGAAGGGAGGCAGGTGGACACTGTACGGGTTCTGGGCGGTTTCTGAGATGGCCAGGTGCTCACATACGTACCCATCGCTGGGTGGTGAGTTGACCCAAGGCAATGTTTGGCCTGGGCCAGTTTCTCTGGACTTTTCTATCATCGGCGTGAATGAAATGAACCAAAAGTGGCTGCTATGGTGTGGGAACGCATTCTTCCAATTCTGATTTGGGACCCTTGCTCTTTTTTTTTTCTTTATAAAACTAAAGCTAGAAGTCTAATCATGTGACAATGCACATTAACTTACACATCCTGACACACAGTACTACAGTCTGTCAAAAGTCTCGCGTAGCTCTAATCCTGTGTAAGGTGTTGTTTACTGCGTGGCCTTCATAAAGGGAGAGAAACAGTGGGAGAGTCAGAGAGAGAGAGGAGGGGGCAGAGAGAGGGAGTGCGGGGACAAGAGAGAGAGAGAGAGAGGAAGAAAGAGTAATTAATGAAGATGCTTTAATTGCTGATTGTGTTCACTGTGCCGTGAGGAAACGGGAGAGAGAGATAGAGTGAGCGAGGGGGGGGGGGGGGATGGGGTAGAGAAAAATATGTCATTAAAACTTCCTAATGGGCTCAAGAGAGGAGCGGATGGAAGAAAAGCATTTTGAAGAGGATGAAAGGAGCGAGGAAACAGAAGCTAAAAGACGTCGGGAGACAGTGGACGAGCGAGAAAAGGGGGGGGAGGAAACAATAACTACAAAAGACTTCTCAAAGAACGAGAGACGCGCAGGAGAGAGAAATTAGTGACAGAGCTGATTAACATCAAACAAAACTAGGGGGGGAAAGAAATGGAAAGAGAGAGAGAGAGAGAGAGAGAGAGAGAGAGAGAGAGAGAAGGGGGAGGTGAGGAGAGATAGAAAGAAGGAAAGAACATGGGATAGAGAGGGGGAGGAAAGTTGGAGGAAAGTTAGAGGAAAGGGGAGAGACGAGAGAAAGAGAAAGGAAAGGGAGTTTGTACAAAGGAGGAGAGAGAGAGTATTACTAAAAATAGGAGCAAGGTGGGCAAACAAAGGTAAGGAGAGAGAGCTGTAGACAGAAATGGAGAGGGGGAGAGTGAGAGTGATCAAAGGACAGAAAGAGTGAGAGACTGAAACAGAGGGGAAAAGAGGCAAAGAGGGAGGAAAGAGCCAGAGCCACTGTTAGTGAGAAGAATAAGGGAGAGAGAGATCACCAGGGAAAGAAGAGTTTAGCAAGAGTTTAACACATAAAAAAAGAGATAGAAAAAAAAGAGAGAGGTGCGGTAAAGAGACATAGAGACAGACTGAAAAAGAGAGGGAGAGAGACAGATAAACAGTGACAGAGAAACATAGAGGGAGAGAAAGAGAGAGAGAGAGAAAACATGCTAAAGGTAAAGCTAAAGAGATCAGCAAGGTGGAGCTGACTGTACGGTGAATCGAGGTGTGTGTATGTGTGTGTGTGCGCGATGCTGAATCAGCAGTGGCTCCTGTTTCTAATGGTGATGGAGGCAGGTGGGGGGTGGGGTGTCTTGGGGGCATGTAAGTTCACCACCAGCACAAAATCTGCCTGTACATCATATCACCTTAGTGGACACACACACACACACACACACACACACACACACACACACATACACAGTACGGTCAGGTGGGTTAGTTTGTAAAGATTTGCATTGCTTGGCATAATTTCCTTGTGCAAAGTTTTAATCAGCTATTAGATCTATCAGACACCTGCTGAGAAAATCCTTAACATGCAAAACGGCCCCCCTTCTGCCTCCGACAAACGCCCATACTCACACACAGACACACACACACACATTGCGCGCACAGGTCAGGCAAAACTTCACAAACAACAGTAGACTTATTCACTGATCTCCTCTCCGTATGCAAAATTCTCATTTATATATGGAAATAATCTTCAGCATGAAGCCTTAAGTTCCTGGAGCCAGAGAAGAGAGTGTGAGTATGTGTGTATGTGTCTGTGTAAAAGAAACAACCTCTCCTTTCTTTCACACCACCGGACGGTACTTTAGGGCACTGAGGCCGTATTACAGGGCTCATATGCTTTACATGAGTCCTCATGCACAGTTCAGGCCTCTCTTCATCCCTGATAATGAAACAGCCTGTTCTTGTTTCAGCATCTTTAAAGGAATAGGTTGGTGAAATCCAAATGAACATGACTGATCAATGGCCCCAGATGCAGTCCATCAGCAGTCCATGGTGTCTGACGTGCGCTTCTATAGTTTACAACAGGGGATGATAAGCTAACATTGCTGCAATGTGTGTGTTTGAGATTGGTGATAGTCTAAGGTCAGTGTTGGTTAGCAACATTAGCCTAGCATTTCTTATTCGACATTTATGTCCATCATGTTCATTTGATGTTTCACACAACTAGTCCTTTAAGACTGAACTGTGTAACCGAGCTCTGTTCTGATTGGCTGACCTGCATTTATACATTCACTCTCTCTCTGTTTCTTCTCTCTTTGTCTCACCCTCTCTTTCTCCTCCTGTCTTGTCCCTTTCTCCTTCCTTATCTCTCTCATTCTCTCTCTCTGTCATCCTCTTTCTCTCTCACACACACTCTCTCTCTCCCTCTCTCCCTCTCTCTCTCTCTCGCTCTGTGAAGCAGCAGGGCTCATAACCTTGCTCTGCTCCAGTGTGAGGTGTTTTCTGCAGAAGTGCTTTGCCAGCAGACCTGGGCCTTCCAGGGGACTGCACTACCCTTCCGGACAAGCAGGACACACACACACATACACACACTCCCTTTAATCACACACACGCACTCGCTCTAATCACTACAGCACAAATCGCTCTAACCCCCGTCCTCTTCTTTACCCATGTCTGCCATTAGCACCTTCCACAGTGCGGTCTCAGAGTGCTTAAATAGCTCGACAAAAGTCCAATGTTTGGAGACACATTGCAAGACATTTTTGGAGGACTGTTTGATTGCCACTGTTACGCTTCATTTTCTTACAAAAAAACAGTGACAAAGCAAGAGTTGCCGTAAATGCTTCTGGTGTATTTACACTATTAAACATAATAGCTTCTACAAAGGGGTTTTTGAGCAATGCCACAGAAGACGCACCATTTGCTTCCAAGAAGAACCATGTTTTTAGACCAAAGGTTTATACAAAATCTTCACTTGATAGAAAGGTTCTCATTCTTTAGGAAACCAAAAGTGGTTTTCTATGATGTCACTCAAAAAAAAAAACCTTGCAGTCAAAGGGTCTTCTTGGTACAATAAAGGCATGTTCGTGTACATTAAAAAATGCAGTGTCCCCAAACTTTTGATGGGCCGTGGGTATGTGTGTTTGTGTGTGCATGATCACGTGTGTGTGTGTGTGTATGTGTACCTCAAAGTCGTTGGCCTTGTTGTAGTGCATGTTGAGCGCCCTGAACAGCTCAGAGTCTCGGCTGACCGAGATCTCATCTGCTCCGGTCACTCCGTCATTTATGGCCTGCCTCGCGAACTTCTCCATCTGGATGTAGTAGAACTCCCGAAAGTTACTGAACCACTTTATCAACTGAGACGTGATACACCTGTTAAACTGTTGTGGGGTGAGAGAGAGAGAGAGAGAGAGAGAGAGAGAGAGAGAGAGAGAGAGAGAGAGGGAGGGAGAGAGAGAGAGAAAACATTAGACATTTGTGCTACAGGTAACAGAACTAAACTCTTAAAAAGCCAATGGTTCTATATAGAACCATGTAAACTTAAAGAACTTGTTGGATGCTTAAATAGTTCTTAGCCTGATTAATGAGTTCTTCACATTGGAGGAAAAACTCTCTGTAGATGTTTTTTCAAACAATAGTTCTTTATAGCACAAAAAAGAGTACCATGATTGATATGTAGTAATAAAGTAGTACTAAAAGAAGGTTGTTTGACAAGTAAAAACATTGGAACCTATTTTTAGTGCAATATTAATTGGTTCCAAAAAGAACTAGTCATGAAGAGACACATTTTAAGGCAAAAAGCACCTTTTTAAGACATAAAAACATTTAAAATTTGAATGGTTTTTGGAGTTGACTGGCTGTATGGTCTTTGACCTCCTGCCTATTTTCTTCCAATGTAAATGGAGGACTGAGTCCACCCAGAGTCCACCAAAGAAAATGATTATAAGACTCCCCAACTTCCCCATCCGAGCACCCATCAGTTTGGGATTTGGGAAGCGTATAATATGAATACGAACATCAGGAGGCTAATACGGCACGTAGCAGCAGTCCAATGTGACATCTGGCTAGACAATGAACAAGACGTGTATCTGGATGGGACTAAAATTTTCAGAAAGAAAATAAAACAGTAAATAATTTGACCTGTAATTTTCTAAAACAGTTGATTGTGTACATTTAAGCCCAAGGATTAGGCTAGAAATGCTGAAAACATGGAAAATTATTAAAATAACATTGTTTTTTTCCCCAGAAAACAGGACCAGATTCAATACGCCATCAAATTCATATCATAATAAAGCATCTAGAGTGAGATACGGAGTGGAAGTTCACAATCCGCTGGGTCTCCACTGGGTTCAATGGATGACGAGTGAGAAACAATTAATATCAAATTACAACATGCTCCTGTTGACAGTGGTGATAATTGTGGCTTGGAAGGGTTAATGAAGTGCTAAAGGATTGGAAAAAGAACAGCAGTCCCTCCGACTGGCCTTGTTAGCAAGTGTTCCTCAGGGGAAACGGTTAATCATTAACCAAATCTTCATAATCACAGATCCTGTGTCAACAACGAAGAATATCATTAACATCATTTACATGAAAAGAAAGGACTCTTTCCATGAGAGGCAATCTGTACGGTGTGTAAGCGTGTGTGTGTGTGTGTGGGGGGGGGGGTCTGTGAGTAGCCCTCAGCTGCGAGGCCTGGGATGGATAATTGAGTAGAAAACTGATAAAGTCAACATAAAAAGAGCCATCTGACCCACGGGGAGTTCAAACATCAGCTTAAAGCCCGTTCACCAATCAGCAGCTTGCTTTCAATGACTGTTACCCCACAGGCATGAGACGGGGGAGATGGGGGGTCCTGTGCCAAATTCAATACAACCTTAAACCAGTTAAGAGAGCAGTGGTTTACAGTTCACCGGGGCAATGAACCCGGGGAGGGAGGAGGAGTAGAGAGAGAAAGAGAGAGAAAGAGAGAGAGAGAGAGAGAGAGAGAGAGAGAGAGAGAGAGAGAGAGAAATAGTGAGAGTGACAGACAGAGAGATAAAGAGAGTGACATAAAGAGATAAAGAGAGAAGGAAAGGATGGCAGAGAGACAGAAAATTAGAGAGAAAGAGAGCGAGAGAGAGAGAGAGAGAGAGAGAGAGAGATACAGAATCTCACTATATTTAGAGATAGAGATTTAAAAAATAGACAAAAAAGGAGAAATAGAGTGAAAGAGAGGGGCTCAAGGGCAAAAGAATCAGGAGATAGGAGAGGAAGAGAGAAAAGACAGGGGGGAAAAGAGACAGAGAGAGAGATGAAGCAAAAACAACAGTGGCAGCTGATAAGTCCCAAATGGGCCCCTCGTACCCCTTTAATTGCCCCGCCCCTAAAAAAGCCCCCCTCTACCAACACCCCTCCCATCCCCCATTTTCTCCTTCATCTCCCGTCTTTCAGAAAAGACGACAAAACGATGGGCAGCGGCCCTCTGGGGAGGGGAAACAGCTTTTACATGGAGATTAGAGAGAACTATTGTTCAGAAAGAGAGAGAGAGAGAGAGAGAGAGAGAGAGAGAGAGGTTGGAGAGAAAGACGAGCAGAGGATGAAGAGAGAACAAGTGAGAGAGGAGAGAAACAGACAAATAGAAAGAGGGACCAAGGAGAGATTATGAAAGCAAAAATAGGATAATAAAGAGAAGAGAATGGGGGGGGGGGGGGGGGGGGCAAACAGAGAAGGAAGAAGAGAGAGAGACAGAGAGAGAAGTAAACAGAAGGTGGGCATGACAGTGAGAAAATCATAATAAGTTCATGTCATTATAAACTGATCAATAGAAATGATCTGGAATAAAATATTTTTACATTGACCTCCATTGACAACTTCACTTTGGAAGTGATGGAAGATGAGTGAATATATATATATATATATATATATATATATATATATATATATATATATATTGGTATGACTGAGAGGGTGACTAAACTAAACTACTACTCACACAATCAGATCCTGACACACACACACACACACAGTAACACAGTAAGTCCACATAACACAAACTTCCATAAACTTTCAAAGGCTTATCAAACTGATCAATCCATTATTCAAACACCACTGTCAAAAATTTGACCATCAGGAGGTCTGTCCAGTCTGGCCCTCAGTGTGTGTGTGTCTTTATGATGAGCACTAAATCACTGACAATGACCTCATCACTCACAACAAAGACCTTTCCTGTCACACCACCAGTGAAAGAGAAGAGACAGTGAGAGAACAAGGGTGTGTGTGTGTGTGTGTGTGTGTATTCTCATAAGCTGTTATTATTGGACAGTCCAACACTCTGAAGTCATCTGTATACATTTCTTTCGCCCTTATGTCCACTCTATCATGTGCCAATGTAACACCTAGCTTCTAATTCGCATATATACCCCCCCCCGTGTGCTCTCTCTCTCTCTCTCTCTCTCTCTCTCTCTCTCGCTCTCTCTCGCTCTCTCTCTCTCTCTCTCTCTCTCTCTCGCTCTCTCGCTCTCTCTCGCACTCTCACACAGACTCCACTGTTTGTTCTTTATGCTCATCCTCACTTCCTGATGGAGGACTAAAGAGAAAAAAACAAGGCTAATCCCCTCTCCTCGCCGGTCTGACCATCAGCAGGAAAACAAGAGGAAAGATCCTGAGTCATGAAGATCCTGAGAACTGTCACAGTAAAGGAGCAAAATGAATTCACAAGACAAGGACTACTGTGATCCCAGAATGGTTACATAAAGTATATTGTTGCTGTCGCATCAAACTCTTCATTATTACCACTGACGTCTTTACATCTTCGATTATGGCCACTTCCTTCTGCACTGTGAGAATTGAAACATCTCAGTACAGCTTGAAGTGAAATGTATTTTCTTTCGCTTACAAAGTTACCATTCCATACGATTGGGGCTGTTAAGACAGCGATGGTATATAGAAATACTTAATTAGTTTTTTGTTTTTTTTTAACCCTATAAGCATGAGACTGTTTCATAACCATATATTGCAAACTCAAACAAGTTTCTGAGCTTTCTGATGACTTTTAAAAATAAAATTCTGAAGTTTTATAATGTTTCTAATGGATTTGTAAAAAGGAATTTCTAAAGTGTATGAGGTTTCTAAAGAATTTGTAAAATGAGAATTCAAAAGTGTTATGAAGTTTTTAAAGGATTTGTTTGTGAAATAAGAACAAACAAAAGTTCTGAAAGTTCATGAAATTTCTAATGAATTTGTAAAATGAGAACTCAAAGAAAGTTTATGAAGGATCTTTTAATGGAATGGAAATATTAAGATTTATGACGTTTCTAATGAATTTGTAAAAGAAGGAATTCTAAAATTATAAATGAATCATAGAAAGAAAAGCAAGCATACATTCCTAAATAATAACTGTCCCTTAAGTGCAATAAATGTAACTTTTGTACTGGTCATTTGTACTGGTCCATTCACAAGGAAATGCTTATCCAGTGTAAATGGACAGCTGTTGTTGCAAAAGGTGTAAAAAAGTTTTAAAGTTCAACACCAGGAAAATTAATGAACAGTGAATTTGTTTATAAAAGGGGGATTTGGAAGTTGTTTTAGAAAGCATTGCTTTTAATGTAAAACACACACACACACACACACACACGACTCATTATCATGTATTGTAAAATCAGGCAGTCAACCAGATGAGCTCATATATGTGTTCTAGTCACTGAAGTGTCACTAATTCCAGATTCCAGCTTGTAAAAAACTAGCCTTCTGTGTACACACACACACGGGTCAAAAGTCAAGAGGTCCCTAACCACTTCAATTAGCGCTTTAAAGGCGTCCGTTCTGGACGAGGTCACTCTTGTTACTGACCTCGGACCAGCGCGCTCTCCCACGTTTACTGTCTGAGAGGAAACTCATGAACGGGCTCTGATCAGAAACAAAGGGGAAAGTCCACCAACAATCCGTTCCCACCATTATTATCCTTCAGATAATCAGACCTTATTAAGATTATGGCTGGTCTTTAATATGCAAAGCATGCTGCATTGATATTCATGAGATATGTAAATATGATGAATGACTAATGAGCAGCTACTCTAAAAGCAGCGGTCGATCCCCAAGAGAAAGGAAAGGGGGAAAAAAATAATAAAATCCGTGCCATCCATTGTTCCACAATGCAGTCAAAAACAAAGCCACACGGAGATAATGCTGCCAACAATCTGACCTTGTTTCGGCGTTATGTTAATCTAATTCAATTAAGCAAAACCTTTATGCTTGTGAGGATTATGTAAAATGAGTTTGTCGTGTTTAGTCAATGTACTCTGAGGACCATTACTCCATCTTATGTCATAATTTGATGATTTCATTTGAAGAAATGGTAAGTTTACAGAAAGCACCAAAGCTGGAAACTGCGTTAAAAGGGATCTCACTCAAGTGGCTGTCGTCGCCATAAGCACAATACATTCTGCCTATTTATTTCTGTCATTTTAACATTTTTGTTAAAATGTTTGGAAGAGAGCTCCTAGACAATCTGATGGACAATGGTCACCATATCTGGTTTCATTACCTTATAATATTATTTTAAAATATTTTTCCTCCTGTAAATTGGAGAAAGCTATTTTTAACAATTAACAAGTATCCTGAAATACTCTGTCTACTGATCTGTTTAAATGTAATTTCACTATATATGTCTAGCGTTAAGCAAAAACTTGCAGAATAAAATGTCTAATTGAACTGTGTCCAAACATTAGACTATGAAAAAATAAAATTATATATACATATATGTTTTTTGTCATGCTCACTTGTCTGTAAGGCTGTGCCTTACGCAACTACCTCCATGAGTATGAATTGTGACAAATGTCCAGCTATGATCAAATGAATGCCACTGTGGTTAGTGAGAAAGAGAGAAGTGGTTTGTTTACTTGTATGACCAGCAACATCAAGGAAAGAGAAAAGTCATTGATAAGGGCTTCATGGGGGAAGCAAATGATCACTTCAGAATATGAGTCTCAGACGCAAATGTGCCTGACATGTTAGCAGAGACGTGGGTGGGTGCTATAGGCTGCCCGTCATAAGTTCAGAAACAATCCGTAATTTTTAAAAGCTTAGCCAGTTTTCTTTGATGGTCTGATATTCGTGATAATGGAATTTTCTATTACTCGTGCCTGGTAGTGTATTACACCTGTGGGTTTTGGTGGGTTACACTTGTTAAAATGGTTCTTAATAAAACTTCCTAAAATGTTTCTGCATCAAAACACGTCCTAATGTTATTAAAGAATCTTCTAGTCAGCACTATATCCAACCCTATTTTAGAGCGTATGTTGATGGCTGTTCTTGATGGAGGAGAAAGTACACCAGGAACCTGCCTGGGTAAAATCTCTAAGTGTAAGTTGTGTCACATGATTATGGGTTGTTTGTCACTGTGGCAACAGTGACCTAAGGGCAGCTGGTGAAAAGGGGAAGTTTGTCTGTTCATTTGAATAAGATGGCCTGAATTTGTCAGAGGTTTTATCCAAGTCCGCACACACATAGGCACTGTGTGGCCTGAGAAGGTCTCATCGACTGCTTGCTCACACACATAAGTCTTTGTTTGTCATGTAGGCTACATGTTTCATTGTGGTCTTCCCTTTCTTGCATTCATTTAACTTTCCCAAACTCTCATTAAAGTGGTTCTCAAATGGTCCCCTGAGACGGTATTTGTGGTATGACCACGTATTCAGAGTTAGAGCAAAAAATCTATGGGTCTGAAGGTCCCTGAAAACTGTTTGGACTGATGTACAGAACCAGACAAAATGTTTATATAAATATTTATTTTTTAATCTATTTATTTAGCTTTTTTAAACAAAATATGCCGGTTTTAATATATATTATACTTCTATACTTATAATAAAGTTAAAATATCTATAAATAAGTTAAATAATCTAATTCATCTCCAAAAATTAGACATGATAGCTATATCGACTAGATTCAAGATTACTGCACTTTTAAAGATAGCATTTCTTGCTATGTAAATCTAAAGGCTAATGCTAAAAATGTGGACATCTGTTTCTAAAATCAATAATAACAAAGTTGGTTGCATTAAATTTATTTCTAGAGCAAAAAATGTATCTGCATAAAGCTGCTTGATAGAACACATGGAGCATATAAGGTTCCATGAAGTTATAAGATGGGGATTGTATAATAACAGAAGATCATATGCCAAGCCCCTTGCATAGGTGTGACTTTTACCCGCTACTTCAAGTACCCTTTTACCTGTTTATCTACGAGTCACTCCTTTAAATGATAAGTGATCACAAGTGTTCTTTGAGTGATGCCACAGAATATTCCCTTTTTGTTCCCTAAAAAACCTTCTAATAAATATTACTGGAGACCCATATTAGTAAATGGGATATATGCATATGAGGAGTCTTCTTAATGTTACTTGTAATGAAAAGATTGTGATTTTTTATTACGTGAAGGTTCTACCCAACCTGTAAGAACCACTGGATTTTTCAAACACAGTTCTATAGGGAACTAAAAGTGGCTGTTCTGTGGAACTGCTCAACCTACCCCCTTTTTAAAAAGTGATCCAGATTTTGATCTGACTTACTGTCTACCTATCCGCCCCACCTACCTGCCTATCTGACTTGTCTGCTGGTATGACATCCAACCAAATTAATCTCCATCAGCCTTAACCAACAGCAACAACTGTGGCATTTAACATTTCCCTAACGCCATCAGCGGTCTGCTCAGCATTCTTAAGTGAACTCACCTGGAGAAGTGAAGTAACCCCTCCTTCACCACCCTCAACCAAATACATACCACCCCAACAAAAAAGGACACAACTCAAACCTTTAAAACCAGAGGAGTCGTCCACTCACCTTGACGTCGGAGAAGAACATCTTCAGCATGTTGGAGCTGGGGTACCTGGTGTAGAAGAACATGAGCTTGGCCTTCTTCAGGTGGTTGGGAGAAAGCCCTTCCTGAATGTGCAAATGAGTGGGTTAAGGAAAAGCAGCCGAGCCCCAAGCAGAGAGCAGGGGCAGGATTTGCTTGCCATTATCATCATCATTACTCAAGGTGCCGCGGCGTCACGGCCAATAAAACACCACGGCCAAACCGGTTTTACATGAGAAAGTCATTTTGCAGGCAAAGTGAGCAACGTCTTTCCCTAAGCCCTTCGCCTCGGACGGCTTCTTCCTTCAGATGTAAAAGAGTAAGGGGTTATTTGCATGGCACCTACAAATACAGCGGTAAGTACTTGGAGGAACCCTCTGGGTCTCTCACAAAGCATGACGAGCTCATATCAGAAGCTAAATAGATACGTTCAGTGTATTTCTTCCTTTATCTTTTTGCTTAAGAAAAAATGACATGCATTGAATGTTATTTAACCTATTGAACTGCAAGGTTCCACATGTGTCTACACTTCAGTCCCTCACTTTCATAACTACGAGCATTAGGAAATCAGGAAATAAGTGGGTTTTTTTTTTTGCTGTAGTATCTAAGCATATATATTCAATCAAGCTCCCTTATTGGTTAATCTTTCAGGCACTAGACAAAATGTCAGATTAACCCACACTATAATTAGGAAGTGGCAAAGGAGTGATTAACTAATCACTGTTTGATTTCCAGTGGGTGGATCCAATTTTGAGATTAGAAATGTCCCTCTAGGCCTTCTGGAAGTCCTATCCAATGAGTACAGAAAGCTGTGAGATGTCAGAGGACATCCAGTTATGGGTCAGCCAGGCCTGACTTAAACTGGTTCATAAACAGACATTATGCTATTAGCATTTTTAACCAAAACATGGATTTTAAAAAAAAAAATATATATATATATGTGCTAATACATTTTAATATATTTAATACATTTTAATTTTGGTCAATTTCCCATGTTCTATTTTATTCATGTATGTTATTGTCTGATTGGGTAGATATATCATTAATTGCAAATAATAGCTGTTGTCTAACCAGGCTTCAGTTGTTATTAGCAGTAATGGCTGTAACCATTACAACTAATTACAGAAGGAGTTACTGTAAAACTGCTACATGCAAGCTAGAGTATATGGTAATGTGTCTGTTTAAATCATAAAGTCTTAAAATGTCTAATTCTCTATTATTTGCTCTAAAAAAGGCAAAAATATTAATAATAACCATAATAATATGCACTGCAGTGCAGTGTTAACATTCTTACAAATCCTATAGGTCCTAGAAATCAGCATTAACACTGTGTGTAAAGTTTATCATCCGTGCTGAAGGCCTAGCTAGGCCTAGCTGGTCACTGATAACAGTAAAAATCTTTCATGAAGACTCACTCATTTTATGATAAACGGTTGTTAGGGTCTCATAGCAGCAAACTTGCCAGCTCTCATCATACCTGTAGGCAGCGATTTGCTCATTACACTAAGAGGTTGGAAAAGACGAACTGCTGTGCCAAGGAACCGGTCAGCATTTATCTAAAAACATCTCTTTGATCCCACTATATGATTGCAAAATGACACATTTGTCATGTAAATATGGCTAATCCCAAAACATAAACATGTCTTGTTAAAGTGTGCACACATTCAAAGACTCAAAGGAACCGTAAGTAGAGTGCTCCACATGAATGAGAGAAAGAGGGAGAGGAAAAAAGGAACGAGAGGAAAATAAATAGGGGGTGGTTAGTTAGAAAAGCGCATCTATCGCTCTCTCTCTCTCTCTCTCTCTCTCTCTCTTTCTCTCTTTCTCTGCCCCTCTCTCTCGCTCTCTCGTGCCATCTGGTCTTGCTTTATGAGCACAAAGGCCAGAGAGAATGAAAGAGGGACAAGCTGCTCTTTTCTTTTGCAGCATTACTTCATTCAGCGCTATGGATGAATGGATCATGCGCAAGCACAAAAAAAAAACACACACTCACACACACACACTCGCATAACATGAAAGCTAGAGAGAAGTTTATCACTGCAAATAACTTACAAATAAAAGTTCAATGTTGGCAGTGCAACACCCACAGTAAGGTTCAACCCTACCATTGCTTCTTTAGTCATGTCGTAATAAAGAATGTCTTAATGGAGGGCATTCTGCAGCTTTTGTCTGTTTATAATGACGTGATTTTTAACATCTCCATAAAACTCTTTCCTTATACTCGGTGCTAGTCTGCTTCTCCAACCGAGAAAGGTCTTGACTGCTTACAACACCTTGTTATGTAAAGTCACCCAAGTTCGAGTCAGTGAAATTTTAGATGCATATGCAAATTAGTTCAAGACATCTTCGCGCAAGTTTGCGGCAAAGCTAGCAGGCCGAGCCCGCTGTGTTGATTATCGGCGTTTCTCTTTTTGCGAGGGAGGAAAAACTGCTTGGCCAGTTGTCCGGGTGTTTCAGTCCAATCTGCACTTTTTCCACCATGCGTTCTGCATTCATCAATAATCTATTTAAGCTAAGAACGCATTGTAAGTGCGAACGGGGACTGAGTGTGACATTCCTGCAGAGGACGTTCTCCTGCCCTAACCTCCGCCACACAACAAAATGGCTGATTATGCGATTCTGCCAGACAAAGAGTCCTCCGCACCCTCCTCCCCAGCCCTGCCTCCTCTGACACCAGCTCTGGGCCTTTTGTGTGTCTGTCAAACAGAGACTGGCTGCCAGTAACCCGGTGGTCACATTGGGGGAACTTTCACCTGCCACCGCTCCAACCCGATTGAGATCGCTCGACACAAGGCGTAAATGAAATGTCAATGGCGGACAAAAACAAACTTCCCAAGCTGCAGTACTGACTCCACATCCTGAGCCATAATCCCGCCCCACTTGCTTGCTATCTAATATCGCCGGTCTTAAGTCCATGGTAACCCCATTCCCAACACAGGGGTTCCCGGGTGCGCCTAACCTCATTCCCAGCACTTCACATAACCTCATTCCCAGGCACGTCCCAGGCACCAGAGACCCATCCTCGACCCTTCTCGTACTTTTACCTAATCTTTATCCCGCTGTAATTAACTATGCCCTAAGTATATCCAACCTCAATAACACTTCAGTTCCCAGCAGCCGTTTTCTCGAGGACACTTTCCGCATATTTAGTGGAACCTAGCGGACTTCAGCCACTCCAAGCCTTGGTTGGGTTATTGCATCCACAGCTAAATTTCTCCTCTTATTCTGACATTATTTGCAGTAATTAATGCTGCTGTTAGGGATGCGCAATGATATTGGAATCCTATTGCTATCAGCATATAACAATGAACAGTGCATTGAACAGTGCTGGTCTATTGTGCAAAAATATCTCCTTTTTATATCCCTGTAAAGATAAAAGAATCAAATTCACTGTAATGCTAATCCAGGTTTCTATTTCACAAATTAGCAAATTTTTCATATCACTTTCCACATCTGAAACTGCCTCCCTGTACATACTCGCGTGGACCTGGGAAGGGCGCATTTTCCTCCAACCAACACGCGCTCTACTGTCCGTTTTTCACTGGCTGCTCTGTTTGAGTGCAATCATTTTTTAAACAGCTATAATAATAACATACAGCAACTGGCGCGTAGGGTCGTTATTTAATTGTTTTCCACCCCTCTCTTTCTTTATTCCCCCCACTCTGCTTTCTGGATGGGCCGGCTGTGGAGAACGCAGGGGCCCTTGGCTCGGCAGACAAGACGAGGCAGTGTAATGAAAGACAAACAGACAGCCGCAAACACCTGTTAATGCCCGCTTCAAAGAAAAGAAAGGAAGAAAAAAAAAAGCATTGAAGAAAAAAAAGAGAGAGATTGTTTGGCTGCCAAGCAACAGCTGAGGGCCCTCAGGTTGTTGACAGATCTTTATGAATCAAAAAGGGGGGAATGAAAAGGAGGGATAATTGTTCCTCTCTCTCTTTTTTTCTATAATAGGATATGATGAGGGATGACAGAGGTGGAAACTGTCAGTCAAACAAAAAAACATGGACAGCAGGCTAGGCCTTGAGACCTTAAATGAACCTCACAGCTCGGCAACCGAGATAGCTGGCACCACTTATAGCCTAAAGGCCCCGAATGATTTTGGATCTTTTTTAAAAGGTACGTAATTACGGATTCACATGAATTAAACATTTAAAAGGTGCTCGTTCAGCATCAGGGCTTATTATGCGCAATAAGTTGTATAGGTGCTAGAATATATAGGATATCAGTGGTGACAATGAAGGTGCAATTTTGGCTGTGCTCAAGGCATATGTAGGCTCTAACCTACCATTTTAGCAGTGAGTCCCATTCTATGCTCAGTCCCTCAGGAGTTAACCTGAAACCTCCATCCATGAGCCCTTATCACACGGCCATCACATGGGGTTAAACCATGGGAATCAGAGGACATGGCACTCTAATGTTTGTCTGGAAGGGGTGAGTGTTCATAGTGAAAGGCACTTGAGTAGTAAATGAAAAACGCTAGTGTGACTTAACAAAACAGAGCAGGTAGACGGACACTTTCGGGGAGTGATTAATGGAGGTCTAAGCTGGGTTTCCCAATGGTGTTATGCACTGTAGAATGGGCAGCATTTTAAATGTTCTCTGTGAAACATAAGTAAATAAAAGTTCTCTTCAGTAAAGCGTGCCATGATGAGACTAATTAACAGAAAATGACAGCCAAACACAACAACACTTGACCAAACTACACTCTAAGGGACCCTAATTGAAAAGCATTGGGTAAAGATATCATTATGCATATGTACATATTTCAAAAGCAGAGTTCAGGTAAGCGAAAAACGTATGTTTCTTTTATAGCAAGGCATAAAAAGGATATTGTACTCCCTGAATATGGTGAGATGTCAGACATGTCCTGAAGATCTCCACACTCAGACTTAATGAGTGAAAGAGACAGACTCTCAGCCGTGCTCCCTGGGTGGGTTGGCGAGCAGGACCGGTGGTGTCCCAAATGGTGGCTGGACGCCATCTTGGTCCTTAAGCTGGTGGTCTCCCGTGAGAGGTCCATGGAATCAGGTGAGCCTCTGTCTTTGCCTGGGTACCCTACCGACGGGGCTCCAAGTGGGCCCTGGAAGGGGTACCCCATGAGAGGAAGAGGAAAGGGATGGCGAAAAGATGGCGGACTGAAGCCCATGTTGGCGGAGAGGGAGGAGGGGTGGAGGGAGGGATGGTGGTGGCCTCCATGAGCGCCCACAGCCGACGATTGGTGGTGGTGCTCAGAGGCTGACTTCCGCACCACTAGAGGCAGTGCCTCGGTCTGATCATTGGCACTGGGGAGAGGGACGCCACCGAACGATTCATGTGGGCTGGGGATTATGACATCGCCAAAGCACTGGAGCCGCTGATTGGCTGTGTGAAAGTTTGGGTTGTCCCCGTTGACGCTGAAACGATCCTGGGGTGCAGGGAGTGGTGGGAACACCTGTGGTAGAGGGCGCGGAGGTTTTGCGAAGACCTTTACTACAGTGTCTACAACCTGGGACATGGCAGAATTTAGTTCCTGCTTCAGTGTCTCTGCCAGTTGTTTGCCTTCTGCATGCATAGAGGTTGGACCTTGACCCTTGCTCCTCAGTGAGCCCTCCCTTTTGGGCTTTTCCCCATCCAACAGGGCTTGTTCCCTTAGCAATGCCCTTGCCCGATCCAGAAAGTGCCCTGGATCCAAATCTGACATTTCATTATCAGAACGATCGGCGGCGGAATCCTGCACAGGCCGCTCATCGATGTCTCCATCGATGAGTCCAGCGTCAGAACGTGCACTGTCTTCTGAGAGGTTTCCTCCATCGTGCTCTGGGTCATTCCCTTCAGAGTCAGTGCTGTCATAAATTTGGAAGAACTTCTCTTGCAGCTGTCGCAGCTGTTTCTGCATGTCCTCGAGCTGCAGCTTGAGCTGCCTGCGTTCCTCTACCTTTTGCTCCTTGCGCGCTGACACCAGCTGCTGGAAGCTCTGCTGCTGTTGAGGAAGCTTTTGCTTGCGCTTGTTTTCGCGGTAGCCATCTCGTGGACTGGGTGGCTGCTGAGGACAATCCATTTCTCCTTCCCCATCTCGTTCTCGCTCCCTTGTGCTGGAGTTTGATGGCACCATGACACTAGGTGAGTGGCTCATTCCACGTATGATGTTCTCTACACGAGCCCGCTTAGCTCGGAGGTGCTCGTCGTTAAGTCGCTCAACGTCAAAGTGACCCAGAGTGGAGCGGCCGAAAGGTGAGAGACACTCCTGAGGACTGTCTTGGGATGAGTTACTGCATGCGTCCTCCTGGGGCACCTCAGATCCTGTGCTGGAGAGGGCGCTACTAGGGAACCCTGATTCTCCTCCTCCACCTCCTCCATTTTTTGCCATGTTGCTCTTCAGCAGTTGGGAGATGATGGTAGCACCAGGAAAGGGCATCATTGCGTCCTCATATGAGTTGGCCCTCTTGAGAAGTTTCCGGAGCACATTGGATTTGGTCTCATTGCTGTCCCCGTGCCCAAGCTGTGTCCCTTGGCACTCCAGCAGGTCCTGCTCCCCGCTGTGATGGGCGTTCATGGCCCCGAAGATGGCGGCGGATTTGGCTGCGCGGGCTGCAATGCTGTCAGCGGAGGCTGCTGGTGTAGGTGTGGAAGTTGAGCCCACGGTTCTCTTTACGCCGATGTCCACTCGTCTTCTTTTGGTCTGTCGATTTAGGAAGGACTCGCTGTCATGGTCCGGCATCCCTAGTGCTACTACTGAGCCATTTCTCTCAGGCCAGGGCTCACACTGTTAGAGTACCACTCTAGTTATCTGCAGGCAGAAAGAGGGACAAAACAACAAAACATAGTTCACTAACACCATTTATAATAAAAAGCCAACTGTCTTGCATAAACCCACTGCCATTTATATAGATCTTGTTGATATATATATATATATATATGTATATATATATATATATATATATATATATATATATATATATATATATATATATATGCACATTGGCTGATTAAGTTGATGTTAAAAATGTTAAATGTTCCATTACTGTTTTATGATATATATATATATATATATATATATATATATATATATATATATATATATATATATATATATATATATTCTTTTTTCATTACTATTTATTAAAAATATTTTCCTATAACTATAACACCACGGCAAATTCATCGGAAATTAATGAATGCAGTGTCTTTGCTTCAGTTGTTAACGACAAAGAAGAATAAAGCTTGTTAATTCCTATTTGGACCAGAATGTCCTGAAACTGAGCATTTGCAATTAGGACATTTCATTAAATGTGTTCGCAATGTGAGGACAAGAAGCAAAAGGAGACAGCAAGTGTGTGTAGTGTAGTGGGTATTGGGGTGAACACCTCAGCTTTGCATACATGAGCAAAGTCCTACATTGTACAGACAAATAGAGCAACAATTGTCAGTTCACACGACAACAACAGCAGCAAAAAAAAAAAACCCTGCATAAAATTATGTTAATCGCCTTTCTACTGTCCCCAATTACATGGATTTAGACCAGGCAAAACATTTAGGAACCAATGGTTTAAAAAAAATGAAGATTAATAGCGCAGAGGAACAAAGATGACAACAGAAAGCATTCCCACGGTTATCAGACTTGCCCATGCATGATATAATGTCAAATCAAACACCACTTATGACCTGGGTGAGCAGAGTTTCATTTTAAAATTATATCATTTTTGATAAATGATAAAAAAAAAAAACTTTTAGTCATTTAAAATCATAAATTAACAGGATGATGTTATATATATATATATATATATATATATATATATATATATATATATATATATATATATCTTTGTCATTATTTTGGATTATGTCAATGCTGTGAAAGAGGTCAAAAAGGTCATAAATGGTTTTGGAGGAGCCAGGATCTAGTACACAGGATGAGATGACTGGCTGTAAACCATTTCGCAATGATGAGGAAAACAAATTTGACAGCAGAGAGTTTACTAAGCTAAGTTCACTGAATAAAACTCTTCTCTTTTTCCCAAAGGATGAAGGAGAAGCTGGTACTGTTGTCTGGCTTTCATTGTCTTTCTGGATGACATTGTTCCATTTGAAATAGGGTGCATTTAGCAGTGGGTGTGTAATATTAAATATTAGAGGTGGCATGTACACATTCACTGCTTTTAACACGAATACACATGTATACATTTGTTTTTTACAATTTTGTGAAATTTTAGACTTGGGAATAAGTGGAAATAAAATAATCCAAAAAAAAGGAAAACAGAGGAAAATCAAGGATGAAGGAGCCTAATTAATCGGTGGCAAAAATATCACACGGACCTGTTTTGTGTAGTGAAGAAGGGTCGTTATGTTTTGAAATAGACAAGTTCATGTCAGACATCTGTATTCAGTATAATTGCCGTAGACGAAAATAGACTAGTACACGATTACATACAACTCTCAGTTTTTATGTTTTTCAAACTTTTCGATTTTTTAAAGTAAATACTAAATTCAGTCCTCCCTCCTCTCGTTTTAACCTCGTTCTCGCTTGAAAACAACGCGCTGCTTTCTCTTTTTCTCAATTCTCAGTTTATGAACTATAATAAAAAATCATTTGGAGAAATTTATCAGAACTTGCCACAATCTTAGGTCGGGTCTGAGGTTCAGAAAATAACTCAACCTGCCGTTTGAGAACAGATCTGCTGTAGAAGCTCCACAGTGTAACGCAGACAGTTCACTGTTTTCTGAGGTTTCATTTTAAAAGCTAAAATTGCCTGTCCTTTTATTTAGTGTGGGATTTCGACGGGGGGCTGGTTCGTGTAGAGGGAACTGGAGAGTTTCAGTCCTCAGTATGAGAGAGGAACAGTAAAGTAGCAAGCTGAAATTCAGCCCAACTTCCCCCAGTCTCTGAAAATCAACAAACCAACTTCGACTTATTTGTGCCTGGAAAAAAAAAACCCCCAAACATCTCGAATTTACTTAACTTTACTTACTTATTTTACCTGGAGGTAAAAGGCGAGGATAACGTCGTGGCACAGCGTCAGTCGGTATGCAGGCTTAAGGACTTAAGACTTCATCACGACGCAACATCTGATGCCACACATCATCTATATATTAAGACAGTCTTAAAAAGACCCATTAAAGTTTACATTTTAGTGTTAAGTGACTCCAGTCCAACACAAACGGGCTGAGGAGTCAACTTAAGCTGAGGTCAAGTGAGAAAAACTCAAAAACATTGTAGCAGTTTTCCCGGCGCTCCAGCGCTAAGCCGTGGATTTACACACCGCTTCTAAAGGCTGCGCTGTATATGTATGCGTGTGTGTGTGTGTGTGTGTGTGCGTGTGTGTGTGTGTGCGTGTGTGTGTGCGAGACTCCCCAGCACCTGTCTGTCTTTCCTCACCGCGCACCTGTCTCCCTGTCTCCGCGCATGCGCTACAAGCCTCGCCGCTTTTTCGTCCATTTCGCAGAATTGACGAACGAGCAGCGAACGCCAAAAACGGGGCAGGAAGAAACTCTCATTCCCCCTCACTCGCATTTAATGCAACTTACCGCGGCGGTTTGCGAACAGGAGAAAGGGAGGAAAGAATGGAGGGAGAGAACAAAGTCGTCAGCCTGCCACAATCAGAGTTAGAGGCAGAGTCGAGTTGCCTGAAGTGCGCAAAAGCAAACCGCAGCAAATCCCCCATCAAACGAGTCTGCGGGAGCTGGAGGAGGTGAGGTGAGGTTAACCCTGTGATAAAGAAGCAGGACAGACCCGCACGCACTGCTCTCCCAGGGGACTGGCCGGTCGGGACAGCGCTTTGGAAAGGGAGATGGGGGGCCAGACAACCACACACACCCCTCCCCATCACCACCACCACCCCAACTCACCCTCCAGCAAGGGTCCGAGCTGAACACTGAACAGCAGTAAAACACGCAGAACTGCGCGGCATCAATGCGGGAATGTTCAAGAGTATAGCTAATGGACGCAGGAGCGTGCGTAATGGAGAACAGCGCGACTCCACGGACTGAACTCCGGGAAGCAGCTTCAAAGCCCCATCAGGGACCCCTCAGCCCACACGAACTAACCCCAAAAACAACACGACTGCCCAGCCCGACGCTTTTTAATTTGTTCTTTTAACACGTTCATTTAAGACTTTAAGAATCTGCTGTCCAACAAAGTGTATCAGAGAGTTTACTCACCTCACAGATGGACGAGAGCCGGACAAAAGCAAAAAAATCCCTGTTTCTTTTATCCGAGGGGGAAAAAAGAGAGAGAGAGAGAGAGAGAGAGCGAGAGAGAGAGAGAGAGGCTGGAATAGGGAGAGATAGAGAGAGGGAGAGAGGGAGAAACGACGTGCTAAAAGCGCGTGCGATGAAACTGAGCGATGCGCGTGGGAGAAAGGGAGAAAGGGAGAGAGAGAGGGGGAGAGATAAAGAGAGGAGCGAGGTGTGTGTGAGAGAGCGAGAGAGAGTGTGTGAGAGTGTGTGCGTGTGTGCGTGCGTGTGCGTGCGTGCGTTCTGTGTGTATGAGAGACAGAGCGCGCGCCGGTCCTTCCGTGTTTTTGCGGCTCCTCCGGCAGCGCGAGCCACTTAAAGACGCGAGCGAAGGAAACAGGAAGGACCCTCCGCGCGCGTCACGCGGCAAGCGTCGTCGTGGTGATGTAACGGCGCGCGCTGCCAATAAGGAGCGACCGGAGGCTCGCGAGGGGGATGAGGACAAAACGACAGAAAGAAAAGATAAAGAAAAGACTTTTTTCCTCCCTGTCCTGTTCTGTCCTGTTATACCGCCTTATAGCCGACAGAGTGAAGCGACTTGTAGATGCAGTTGGTCGATTAACAGTCGATGCTTGTTGGTAAATAATAATAATAATAAAAAAACAAAGCTGTTGTGAGGATGTTTAAAGTTACTTAAAGCTAATTAAAGCTCCTCGACCTGTTTCTTATCGTAATCGATCAAATTACTCGACTTTTTAAGAAAACGGTTTGGTTTGCCAATCTTAGCCGATGTTTTTATTAGCAGATTATTGTTGGTAAACAACAACAGCACTGATTTGTGCAGGTTTGATATGAATGCACGGTGCTGTGTGTGAGATGTCATGAGTGTTTACTGTTTTTAAGAAAGTTAAGAAAATGTTGAAGGCTAGATTGCTTCGAAATCGACGTGCACACAAACGATTAATCTGTTTAATCCTGATTTTTTTTTTTGTTTGTTTTTTTTATTTATTATTTTTTTTTTAATGGACTGGACTAAATACAGGTGTGAAATTGTGTAGTCTATAAATCTGACTTTTTAAGGTGTTTATGTTTTTTATTAACATCGTTAAATAAAACATCGTCTGGTCTGTAGGAGAGACACCGCGCTCTATTTCTCCACTGTTTGCCTGTGTAAAACGTCTCTTTCGGGGGCATCGTTTGATTTTCTTTCCCCACCCATGTTCCGTCAAGCCCCGCCTCTGAACGCTGTGATTGGATAACAGTCGCGCTTCGCCAGGCGTTAAAGAGCGGCGGACAGCTTCTGAGTACCAACTGCCAGCCAATCACAACACAGGAGGGGCAGGTTTGGAATACGGGTGGGGAAAGCAGCGCGGCTCGGGTGTGATATTCATTTCCAGCGCTGCTTTTCTTTCTGTTTTTTTCTTCTTAATGTCTTTCAATGCCTTTAAAACGCATACAGCATTTTATGCTGGATAGGCTCAGTTTCATAATCAATGTAGAACAGAGACACACGTTTTTCGTAGGTTTTCTGATAACACACTCTTGCATATTTGAGAAAAAGGGAGCTGAAAAAAAACTCCCAGTTGTTTTCTCTTTGTTTGCGTGTGTGTTTTGGGATCATAGCTCATCTCTAAATCAAGTTCAACACGTTTGTAATAACACGCAGATTTGCTTGTATATGTTCACATTCACACTGTTTGGTCTCTCGCGCGGCGTCCCCCTCTTTTTTCTCTTTATATTTTCCTTCTGTTCTTTATATTTTTCTTTCTGTCTTTCTTTCGGCCTGGGGTTTTAATACAGTTTTCTTACAGAGTTTGCTTTTCAAAACGGTGGTTTAAAATTCTGCAAGAATTCTCAGACATATGTTTTGTTTTCTATGGTTTGTGTTGCTGCATTTCTGTCTCTTCGACTGAGAGGACGCGTGGCCCGAATTACAATACAATTAGAATAATTTCAAAATAGCATTATTATCTGCTATAAAATACCACATTTATAAATAATCGTTTTGATCAAAGAAAGGCTGCTGCGCTCTTCGTGTTAATAGCCCGAATCAATAGCCCAGAGAAGGCTGGCGTTTTAATTTAAAATAGTGTTTAAAAATAATCAAATTGTAATATTACAGTATCATACAGATAGTGCTGCATTTTCTTGTGGTAAATAAAGCACTGGATTCACAATTTATCTGTTGCTCCACGGGATTTTACAGGGGTGTGATGGAATCTATTTGCCCTATATTGCTCACAGATGGTGTATATATGTTTCTGGTATGTGTGTATATATATATATATATATATATATATAATTTTTATTATTACTATTATTATATAACACCGTGTTAAAGATGTTTAGGTGATTATGGGGGACAGACGGTGAGAGTAGTTAGAAGTCTCAGTCAGGAGCGGTGAGGGTGGTGAGGGTGAGGAGGCACTGACCGCAGTTTGGGCCGCAGAGTTTCTGACCGACCGTTTTCTTTTTTCAGTGCCGTCTTTATCTCTCTCTCTCTCTCTCTCTCTCTCTCTCTCTCTCTCTCTCTGTCGGTGAGCACGCGGGGTGCAAAACACATCAGGACATGAAACAACGGGAAAAGCGCGAGGAGGTGAGAGGATGCGGGCGCGGGTGTAGGTGTATGTGTGTGTGCATATGTGCGGTGTGTGTGTGTGTGATATCTGCCCTCGAGAGCTCTCTCGGAACTATCCGGTGGGCACGGGGCGGCGATGTGACGGCGAAGTTTATAGGTGAGCGCGAGCTCTCTGGACAGTTTGGGTATTGTATGTGTGTGTGTGTGTGTGTGTGTGTGTGAGAGAGAGAGAGAGAGAGAGAGAGAGAGAGCGAGAGGCCTCCTGCTACACCGGGTTTGGCGGTGACCCTCTTTTTTCGGTTAGTCAGCCTGTTGCTCATCATTACTAGTGAATAACAAATAATAATAACAAACATTATTATTATTATTATTATTATTATTAATAATAATAATAATAATAATAATAACAATGACAATACTATTATTCTTATTGTTTAGTAGTAGTATTGTTGTTACATTAAAATGCAGGCAACCTAATTTTATTAGCATTAATAATAATAATAATAATAATAATAATAAGAAGAAGAAGAAGAAGAATATTAAAAAAAAAATAAAAATAATAATAATAATAATAATAATAATAAGAAGAAGAACAATAGTAATAATGAATATATTAAACGCTCGTGAGCACCTGCTGCAACATATGTACTTTAATAGTGAAAGTCTCCGCACGCTTTCAGTCTAAAAGGAAGTCAACGAGCGCGCGTCCTCGGCGTTTTCACTTCAAACGGGCTCGTCCGCGCGCACGAGAATGCTCGTTAAAAAAAAAACACGAGGACGCGCATTTGGACGCAATGCGCGCTCGAGGTCTATATATTAATCAATCCTATCTGCACTTCGCGTGAAGCTCTGCTTTAATTAAAGTAGGTGAACAGAACAAACAGCGCCGCTAGCCCTTTCAATGACCGAATATAAATGAAATACAAATGAACAAGAAAAGACCATTTAATAAAACGTGCGCGTGACTGACCGGACGTCAACAAACAAAACAACATTAAAAGAAGCTAAAGCTATGTCTCACAGTTAAAAGACATGCGGGTTATAAGCTGTACGATCGTGAGTCGTTTAGTCTACAGAGGAAAACAGACTGAATGTCTACGTGAACGTGAACGTCTCACACTAACGCATATTACTAATACACTTTACATGTAAGTGAGAAGTGAGAAGGTCAGTCTGATCAATGCAAGTGAGATTGCATTGATCAGACATTGCAAGAATCACTGAGCAAACAAACAAACAAACAAACAAACAAATGGGCGATGGTCCTAAAAACCTAAAAGAGAAACCAATAGAAGAGTTTGATGCTTCAGAAAACTCTTGTGTGCTCATCGCTATGTTGCTATGGAAACAGGCTAGGACTGTCTCTTCTCAGGTCAAAGGTCAGGGCTGAGAGTGGCGCCTCTGTGGTCAAAGGGAGGACTTTTGGAACGGGCAGTGTGTGGCACTGCCAGTTTAGCCCCAAACACACCCTGCAGCCACGCTGACGGCCTTCTGGAGCAGATGAAGGAGGAGGAGTGTGTGTCTTCAAGGGCTGGCTGCTTCATGGCCCAGTCGTATCTCTCATTATTGAGATACCAAGTTCAGAGAGGGAGAGAGAGAGAGAGAGAGAGAGAGGGAGGGAGAGAGAGCGAGTATTCAAGCATTAGAGCATTAGAAGGAGGGGCATAATGTCCAGCGATCTCGATGCCCAACTAGCTGTTTATCTCTGCAGCTCAGAAGCAGTGGAAAAAAAGAAGACACACGCACACACACACACACACACACACACACACACACACACACACACACATACACAGACAGATGGTCTCCTGATGTGTGATCTTTATCAGAATGCTCAGTGTGCTGATTGGTCAGCCTCATTGTTGTCTTTCTCAACATTCACTCATTTCTTACGATCTTTATTTAACCCTTAGGGGGTCGTTTTTTATGTGTGCAGCCACAGGTGTTTCTTCTTTCATTTTACCTTTCACCTGCTTACTTGCGGCATCTTTTGTGCGTAAGGATGTGTGCAAATTGTATTTGGCAACATGTGGAATGTTGTATAATGTGTGGCCTAACTGTTTGCTATGTCACACGCTGTGGCAGGAGAAGGTGTATTTCATCAGTGCAATAGCGATAACATTGAGCTCAGTTGAGCTGAGCTCCAGGTCCAGTTCCTGGAGCCACCATCAGATATAAAAAAAAAGGTTCTAGACCAGTGGTCCAAGCCCAGAACGCTGTATTTAGTTATACGTTGTTAAAGGTCAGCATGGCGCACACTTTCAAGTCTTTCATGACAACTGACATAACCCTACATAAGCATCAAAAAAGGCTTATTCTATAAAGTGCCCTTTGATGACCATGGCTGCTTTTGTCAATGTTGATTGTATTTCTCCCGAAAAGGGTTATGTGAGCTGATACTTGTTAGAATAATCCTTTATAATGGTGGAGAACCCTCAGAATTTTCCAGGCCTTTCGAGAAATTAAATATATCTCTTATTTTATGCCAATTTTAGTATTTAGAACCATTTCATGGTATTCATTTTTGGTGACAATAAAAGGACTTACCAAAAAAACGTCCAATCAGAATTGGTTTTCTCAGTGGCAGCTAGGTAGAAGCAGCTAAACAAGACCTCCCACTGGTTGGGACTTCACAAGCAGAGGTGAATGCCTAACCTGTCTGATTAACCACCCACATAATGAGGAACTCACATAGGAATCAACCAATCACACTCTAATTACTAGAGGGGTATAAAAGCCCCTCAGCATTCAGCTGTGGAGCAGTGGAACTGATCTGGAATGATTGGCTCCATCCAATACTTTTGGGATGAGGTGGGGTGGTGACCATCCAACATCCTGACCTCACTAGCGCTCTGGTTGCTAATTGTAACCAAATCCTCACAGTAATGCTCCAAAATCTAGTAGAAAGCCTTCTTCCCTGGACAGTAGAGACCGTTACTCCTACAAAAGCAGGATAAACTATTTGTAATATCCTTGATTACAAAAGAAGTAATAAATGAGCAGGCGTCCCAATACTTTTTTTCCATGTAGTGTACGTGTTTATACGTGTTGCAAGCTTTAAATCAAGTTTTGAATGTTCGTTTTTCACCTGGAATGTTCATACATGTTCATAAGAAAAGTAGTAGGGCTAACAGAAATGAGCAGAATGGCACAGATGAGTCTGAGTTTTGACGTTTGTGGCCTAAATTGAAGTCCTAGGAATGGTGCCGCTCAAAATGTTTGCCTTTATGTGTAAGAGTTTTACACACTGTTCCATTCTGCATGTCCAAACACGAAGATGCTGATCTGTATGTAAAACAGCAAAAAGCTCCAGAGTGAAGCGGCAGCTGAAGCCACACAAGACCAGAGCAGAGAGCACAGCCAAGCGGCCTGTTACAATAGCCTTATCACGCAGAGGCTTAAAATAGGGCCTGATGTTGCCAAAGTGCCCTCATGCTTGCTCACTTGCACTCTCTCTCTCTCTCTCTCTCTCTCTCTCTCTCTCTCTCTCTCTCTCTCTCTCTCTCCTCCCCTTTACTCTTCCTCCATTTTTCCATCTCTCTCTCTGGGTCAGATATTTTTGAGATTGTACTTATGGGAAGGTCACAGGACACAAATGTTATGAGCCAGTTTTCCAGCTTATGTGGGATACAGTTATCATATTGACCATGCTCATGCTAGTTTTTGTTTGTTTTACCCTATTACGTTGATTCATTGCGAATGAACAACCCCAGGTCAGTGCACCAAATACTTCCACATGATATATTTATACATTTGTTAATAAACATTTTACACTGGTTACTTCTCATCTTTTGTCTCTTGTGTTTACTTCAACCCTTTGCTTTAAGCTTTTGTCATGTCAGGGAGAGAAAAGCTTAGAAAAACAGTTAAAAAAGGATACATTTACATCTTCCTCATGATCCCAACTATAGTCTATAATCAGCATGATGCTAACTGGGAAGACATGAGTTTGCATTACTTGTTAGTTACACTAGCATCTCAAACTACTGAGGATAAGAAGAGCTGAACTGATTTTATGATAGTCTATCCCTTTAAGGTCACTTTGTTCACACCACAGGGCAAATCAGATGTGGTTAACCCCTTAAAAAGCCCCCTGTGGAAGTGTTATTATGAAATTTTTATTACCAAAGAATAGCCCCACCAGTTTCTACAGAGGTCCATGTAGTTACTGAGTAATATGCCGTAGTGTGTAATAAGCCTTTTTCAGCATTAAGGAGTAAACAGATCTAATTTTTAAAATTAATTGTCACATTTTACAAGATTACAAGTGATCAAAGCTGATTTGCCTGGTCAGACAGTAGTAGCAGTTATTGCACATTTACATTAGGAACCATAGTAATGACATACAAGTCAGCACAATGACCAGGAGCTTAGATGCTGATGTACCTTCACTTAACAACTGACCAGTGCTGCACATTTGATCAACTACAACATGGACAGAACATGGACATAGGTAGGCTGACCCTGTCAGTGGATAATGTTAGCTAACAGGCTAAAATATTACTCTAATAGAAATTAGCTCAAGTTCAGATCTTCAGTAAAGAAACAATTCAATGTTGTTTGAACTAGATGTGCAATGTAAATACATAAAACTATTACAGTAATTATCATTTCTTTACCCAAGACAAACTGGCATTTTTATTTTTTATAATTTATATATTATATATATTATATATTATAAAAACATCAGCATAAACATAAACAGAAATATATTTTATTTACATTAGATCTATAATGAAGTGAGGGTGTGGGGTATAGAAATCTCTCATTATTTTTCTAGGCAAGTGTTGAAACTAACCCCCCGGTGAGGAGGCTGTATGTTAACCTGGCTGGCCGTACCTGTGCGTTATTTATCTGCTTCTAAACAGGGCTCTATTACATCCACTAAGTGGGGGACTCAGATAATATTGGAGTGAGTCATGTGACTTTTACACACAACACAGTCATCGAACACACTTAAGCTAAATAAAACAGGCCAGAATTCTAAAAGCAGGCCTGATTTCTGTTACCTTGATACACCGAAAATGTGACTGAAAGTTTGCAGACACTTGCTCATCCAGTGGTTAAAAATGTGTTTGTCTTCCATCTGCTGCAATAAATATTTTGTTACATTTCAGATAAGGCTATTCATGAGATTTTACTGACTTTTTATAAACGTCAAAATATTAAGGCAGCTGATTGCCTTAATTATCTCGAAGTCAGCTAACTCATGCAGTTTTACAGTCTATCACTGTGCTTTGATGTCGGTCCACAGGTATTTAATGAGTGTCATGTGACCCCCACCGTATTGTTTTAGCAGTATGGTCCACTTGCAAAGGGTCTGTGTCCCTGTTTGACCTACCTTATGGTCAAAACAATCCAAATATAGGTTCTTTCTGTTACGTCTCAGTGATGCACAACCGCCTCTCAGACCCTGCCCACTGTATCCCCTCCACGCACATGAAAAGACGTGAAGCGATGGAACAACAGAGATAAGCACCGGTGCGTTTGTACTGCACAGGTCTGGACGTTGATTCTGCTCTGTGTAGTTTCCAATTGCCCCCCTGAGGAGTAACCGGGAGGGGAAGGTGGAATTGGGGGTTGGAGGGAGGTGTTACATCTGATTCATTTAGCCGGTGCTAAAGAGAACGATCACAAGGAGCCACTAAGATATCTTCCAATAACAAAAAACAAATCAAACGAGGGCCGTCCAAAATCAGTCCGAAATGTCCGGCTGGAAAATCCATTAAAGGCCAGACGACACTTTTATGGGAGGCCCAGCGCGGGGCCACGGTCGAGATAAAAACACTTCAAATGGGTCAGAGCTGGGGTCAGGACGGCTCAGTTTTTACCTGTTTAATTACCGGTGCAGGGTGCCAGGCTATTTTAACAGATTGCAATAGTCAAACTGCAGGTTTTGAGGCAGGGTCAAGCACTTTTTAAAAATAAAGCTGCCAAAAGGGTTCTTTGAGGTGATGCCTAAATAGAACTACCTTTGTTTCTCTATAGAACCTTTTTAATGGATGGCTCTATGTACTTAAAGGGGGGCACTGGTCAAAAAGATAATTGTACACATTACCAGAACTGCTGAAAGCGACAACTCATATCTTACAGCAGTGCTATATTGTTCTGTAGAGTGAGATTTTCATGTTTAAACACTGGCAAGCCCCCCTTTCTCATGACATATCTCAAAGGTGAAAAAGACTACAGCTGGATTTTTCTTTATTAGCTTGAAACACTAATGCTAGACATTAATGAGTCTATACAATTGTGGCTAGGCTAGCAGTCAGGATGGGTTGAGTACCACAGTAATTCCCATTGGTTTTTATAATGCATTGGCATAATGCATGCTGGGTATTGGAGTGAAAGAACATGAACACATACACATGGTTTACATTTCTGAATTCAAGTATGAAACAAATATTATCTGTATGTGTTTTTAATTAATCACAGGAACCTGAGCTAATTGTCCATGAAAAGTGACTGAACGATGGTTTCTCCAAAGAACTCTTTTGGTACTCTTGTACTTCTACTGTTATGACTGAGGATCACTGTGTGCTTTTGCTGTTTGACTTCCTAGCACTGAAGCTCCAAATTCTGTGAATAAGGTAACATTGTTACGACATGCAGACTCTAAAGTGACTTCTGTCCACTACCGTTGACCTGTGGATCGAGTGGAAGTGACTGCTGCCAAACACACACTGACAGATATGTCTGTACACGTGAGCACTTGCAGTAGAGGTCAAAAGACACACATATTCACCTTCTCCACATTTTACAGTAATAGTTCAGACAAGAGTTGAATTGTGCAGACCCATGGGCCTTAATGTAGACTCTTGAACGTCTCTTAAAAAAAAAAAACGTTTAGAAACATAGAGTTTGACCTCTAGCTGGGACCTTTTACTATGGGTGTTATAAATATTTTATCATTTCTATGTCCAAAAATAATTCACACAATATTTTGAATATTAATATTTAATATTAAAATCAACATACATCATACATTCCATCAGGTGTGTCCACCCCCCCCCACCCCCCCAGATAGCCAATTACACAACCCACTTGTTAGTACTCTCCCCCTATCACATGGCGATGCTACATTACCGAGCATGTCACTTTGATGCTCGGCTTGCAAATGCCCCAATGCCGGCCAGCATCACATTGAAGTGATGTGGGGAGGGAAGGTGAGAAAGTCGCGCTCTCTCTGGCTCTGGATGTTGAAAGCAGGCAGCGTGATCTGGGATTCAAACCAGAGATACTTGTAGTTTCAGTGCCTCAGTCCGCTGGACCATCTGAAGCCTTCATGTCCACACTTATGACTGATACTATATATGTCTAGAACATACTAGAACATAATCAAAACCTATGCTTATCCCCCAGTTTCTCAAAATTTCTGTATAATTCACTGGTTGAGCTATAAACTCGTCCATGGTGCGTTTGAAATGATTTATTGTAAAGAAATTTATAAACATGTTTACTATCCAAATCCACCATGAATGTGAATGTACACAGGTCTTCCGAGGTTTATATGTAATGAGGGGAAGGACTATGGACTAAGGACCCCCCCCCCCCAAAAGGTTTTAAAAACAAGCTTACTGACATTTTTTCATAAAACAATGTCACATCACCACCACTGTGAGCGTTTCATCCCAAGCACACCCTGATTGACTCTGTTTACCATTGTTTAACATTAAATTTAGCTGAAATCATCAAAAGCACAATCACATCAAAAGCATACATGCAATCTGGTGAGGCCAAACTTTTGATTGGTACTCTATGTTTGAGGGCACAACCACACTTACACACACACATACACACACACACACACACCCTGGAGGAGAGAGTCATCAGCCATCGCTCTCATAAATCTCCCTCTCCGTGGCGAGGAGGGCACTCTGCACCTTGTAGGAAACGCCCACATTAAACGCTGAATAAACCATAACATCCTGTCCTGGGACGGGCTCGCGGGCCGCCAGGAGCGTTCCAGACTCGGGGGGGGTCACCTGCCCTCTCACCTCCCTCCCTCCGCGCCTCCATCCCTCCATCTCCTTCCTTCTCTTCCGCCTGGCCGTGTCTTTCGCCTCAGCATCTGCTCGGACTCTGGAGGGGTTTTTCCATCCCAACGACTTCCTGCTCCCCCCCCTGTGATGTCAGAATGGGGGGAAGTGGGCACTTAAGCGGAGGATGAAAACACCCTCTTCCTGTCGTGTGCCAGACCTGTTCGAACGACAGTGCCGACAGGTGTGTGTGTGTGTGTATGTTGGGAGGTGTGTGTGTGTGTGTGTATGTTGGGAGGTGTGTGTGTGGGTGTCTATGCGCGTACCTAAACAGCTTTAAAATCCCCATAGAGGAAACATCACATTTCTGGAACGGAGGACGGAGAAAATGCTTTTATGACTCCGTAAGGGTGTGGCCAAGATAATGCACACACACAGAGACACACACATAACCTCACCATTATTATAGATAATAAAACCAACCACTTTACTCATAAAAAGTCACTTCTTTTATATCTCTATAATACAGAGGACTGAGTAAAAGTCAGAGACCACACGTCTCTTATTTTACTTCCTGTAAAACTGGCCAGTAAGAAAAAGGTATTCACTCTTCGACTTTTGGACAAAAGCAGAAGACATGATGACAGAAAATGACACAGAACAACTAAATTACTCAACAGCTAAATTGAATACCAGCTGTTACAGTGCATCCACCATTTACCTGTATTTCAGCTTCCACTCTTTCAGTATCCAGCTAAACATTCAAGGTCATCTTTTGCTGGTAGCTGGTTTCAGACCTTCTGAGCTGGTCTTTGATGGTCAAGGTGGTTGAAAAGGAGATGGGTAAGCTGGTTGACCAGCATAGCATATGTTTTCATATGAGTTAGATGGACTAGCTGAAATATTGGTTGACTAGTGTGGTAAAGCTGTTGGTCATGGTCATGCCGGTCATGTTAATCAACTGATCAACCACCTTGGATACACTGGAAATTCAACAACAGTCATTTTGTACAATAGTATACAAAGTAGGCTTGTGAAAGTAAAGAAAAATTATATATAATAAAAAAATAATTATTATAATTGATTATTACAAAATCATTTAAAGTGTTAAAAATACTATATTGTACACTCATTGTCCACTATGTTAGAAACAATTACCTTGTACTTCCACTCACTGATCATTATAACTAATAGAAATATGCATACAGAAGCTCAACTGATTAGTCCAGACATTTTTGCTTATTTACATAATCATAGCCTGGTTAAAAAAATGATATGACAAGTACACTCACTGTCCATCATTTCAGAAAAGACACTGTATGGCCACTAAATGAGGTCCACCTACCTTATAGGTGCATCATATAATCATATAACCCCATTCATTAGAGGTCAGTTTTATTAAGGCATGTTGCTGTAGTTTTGGGTGCACTATGACTCACTGCAAACTTCACCATGTAATTAAATGCTGGAGAAAGATTAAGCAAAGAAATCTGACTCCTATTGCTTGTTAGCAACATTAGACTTTAAATTAAAAAGCAAAATCCAGACACTACACATGTCTTGGCAGACTAGCTACATCTGGAATTGGTATATTTTCACCAAACTATTCTTTCTCTCTTATGTCCTGTTTTAGAACCCATTCACACTGTCTGTTGGTATTAGCGCAAAAGTGCCGAATCAGGGTGACCTTTGACGTTTGACCTAACAAAGCTGAGGTTTTTAAGGTCAGCACTTATAAGGTGACTTAAACCAACAATAAGATTCATTCAAGCCAATACAAAAGGAGAGCACTGAAAACAGCTTTAGCTTTGTCTTATCTAACCAGCAATCTAGGACTTCTCTAGTACTCCCCAGCCAAGCAGAATAAACTCTTTTCCCAGTTTCACATAGCTTTTGTGGTTTGGTTTGGTCAGTGGACTTTCAGCGCAGAAGGCTACTTTTGAGTAGGACAACAAAAGAGACTTTTAAACATCACCAGCTTAAACCAGCATTTGTTGAGTTTTCAACATAGATATGCTGGTCGACCAGCATCAGAACAGCAGCAGACCAGCATAAAGCAGCAACTGTTGAGTTTTCAACATGGTATGTTGGTAAACCAGCACTACACCAGTACCAGACCATCTTAATCCAGCATTTGTTGAGTTTTCAATATTGGTATGTTGGTAAACCAGCACTACACCAGTACCAGAACAGCTTAATCCAGCATTTGTTGAGTTTTCAACATTGGTATGTTGGTAAACCAGCACTACACCAGTACCAGACCATCTTAATCCAGCATTTGTTGAGTTTTCAATATTGGTATGTTGGTAAACCACCACTACACCAGTACCAGAACAGCTTAATCCAGCATTTGTTGAGTTTTCAACATTGGTATGTTGGTAAACCAGCACTACACCAGTACCAGACCAGCTTAATCCAGCATCTGTTGAGTTTTCAACATGGATATGCTGGTCAACCAGCACTACACCAGTACCAGACCAGCTTAATCCAGCATTTGTTGAGTTTTCAACATTGATATGTCGGTAAATCAGCAGAAGTCCAGCACAACCCGCCATTTGTTGCTACGATGAAACCTTACGTCTTATGTACACAAGCCTGAATCGCATTACAAGTTACATGGTGAAAATCCAGGACAAAAAGAATTGAAAGGATTGAAATTGTTTTGTAGGTTCGAGTAAAAATGTATCAGCTAAAAACATGTTTTTCTTGAGACGTGTAAGTGTTAACGGGGTTTCATCAGTTAGTAAAGAATTTCAGGGTGTGCAGTAATCCATAAGCGATGAGGGGTCTCTAAAGCTGCTACCTTTAAAATCCCCCTGAGGTAAGAAACGCTGTGGTGAAATTTAGAAAAATGAAAGTGAGCGCTTTCATAGCTGTCGGCAGCAGCCAAACGAGCAGAAACCTGTCAAGAGTGTATTACTCTTTACATGAGGTTAGAAACAACACCCTGTGTGTGTGTGTGTGTGTGTGTAAGTAGGCTCATCCCTACAGGCCCATCTCAGTCTAGGTTACTGTTTTAGAAACCCCTCTTTTTCCCCAACAACAGTGTGTTTGATGGCAGTGCTGGAGACCTTCGGGGAGTTCCATAATTCAGCTGGTGGAATCTCCACCTACCAAGTGTGTGTGTGTGTGTGTGTGTGTGTGTGTGTCTGTGTGTGTTTGTCACCTTGGCTGCTCCCACAGGGAAAGTGACAGGAGCGTTTTTTCAGCCGCTGACCCGCGAAGAGGACACTGGGACAAAAAAGAGGCACTTCCTGTTCAGAGAGGGAGAGAGAGGGAGAGAGAGAGAGAGAGGGAGAAAGAGGAGAAAGAAAGAGAAGGAAAGGGAGAGAGACAGGGAGAGTGAGACAGAGACAAAGAGTGAGAGACAGAGAGAGAGAGAGGTTGTTATTGAGTGAGCGAATCCTGACTAAGGCCTTCTTTTATTCTGCGGCCTTCCAGAAGCTTCCGAAAGAGCAGATTCAATCTTGTGTATTCAGCACGGTGAGGTCATGGTTTGTGTGTGTGTGAGTGTGTGAGTGTATGTGTGTGCATGTCCAGAGCAACTTCCTATCACAGGGAGAGTGTTCTGTCCTCTTCTCTTTGATGTGCTGTTTGTGCGTGCGGTGTGTTTGCCCAGGCGCTGAAAAAAGTCCGATTAAAATCTGCAAAAAAAAGAAGGTGTAAAAACAGAGTAAAAGAGAGTGGTGTGAAAGCACAGGTGTGTGTGTCAGCGGGGGGCCGGCAGAGCGGGAACTGTCGCCCTAAACTCAGCCTTTCAAAATCCACCGAGGCCTCAGGAATGATAGAGAATGACAGGCAGCATTAAGGGATGGACAGATGAAGAGTGAAGGAGAGATGAAGAGAGAGAGAGAGAGAGCCTGGAGAGTCTCTCAGCTTCAGATAAACGAATACGTGCTGCCCATCTATTCCATCCTCATCTGCACACACTGAACACAGAGATTTAAGATGAAGAGAGGTAGGGAGTACAGGGAGAGAGAGAGACAGAGATTAGAAAAAGAGGGAAAGAGAGAGTACAGAAAGAGAACCAGAGAAAGTTAGAAAGAAACTGTGAGAGCAAAAGAGAGAGAGAGAGAGAGAGAGAGAGAGAGAGAGAGAGAGAGAGAGAGAGAGAGAGAGGAAGAGAGAGTGAGAGAGAGATGAGAGAGAGAGAGCTACAGAGTACCGAGCTGTGATTAAAGATTAAAGCTCATTTTGCATATCAATGCCTGTGTATTATACATTTTTGGCCCTACACACACACACACACACACAAATACTCAGTTACACACAGACTAAGATGAGAAACCGGACTCGTGAGGGTGGATGGGGTCTTCCAGACTGATCTGCATAAATGAGGGAGGGACAATTATATATCTAGTAGCTATACAGGAGAACTTATAATGGAAGTCAATGGAGGTCAGGTTGTAGAATTTGTATGTGGGGAAAGTCACTTTGGAGCATTACTACTGTTTGATTGATCAGGGATGTTTGGAAAAATATAAAGAATAACTGCCGGATTCACATTATGTCAAAACACCAGTAAACACAAGTCCAACCCAGGGGAAGAATAAGACCATAGATAGATGCTGAATTAATGTGAAAACTTACTCAGCTATATTCAAAAGGAAATGTTTCCACATATAAACTAAAGTTTTCTGTGTTTGGTGGAGTGTGATAGGGTGGTGTGTGATGTGTTGACCAATGGTCAATATGAATTGAAATGTGCGACAACTTGATGGATTAATGGATTAATGGATACTTGGATAATGGATATCTCGCCTGAGTAAAAATATACGCAGGTCTGACAGCAAAGATTCAATGTTCTAAGTTGTTTAACACCATGGTTCTCAAAGTGGGGTCCAACATCCACGATATATAGCCAGGGGTTCCACAATGTTTAAACTCTGAGCCAACATAAACGTCTTGTTGTTCCACATGCTAAGTGCTTTCTATAGTATCCCAGGTTGTTGACAAGGGGTTGCTAGGTGGATGCTGTGGTACCCCAAGTGGTTACTGTTTTTTTTTTTTAAAGTACACATTATTTACCTCACTTCTGTCTCTTTCTTCTAACAGGTAACAGTTGTTGTTTAGTTAGCTTGGCTTTGTGTTGCTAAGCAGTTCTTCTAGTATTCAATGTTGTTGGTTTGGGGTTGCTAGGTGGTTGATGTGGTATTCCAAAGTTTTTACAAGGTTTTTTTTAAAAGTATACATTCCTTCTTTTGCTCTCATTTTTCAGTCAGCTACAGTTAGCAGACATTAAAGTTACTCTGTGTGTTTGGCTAAGTGGTTTCTATAATATCCAAGTTTGTTGGTTTGGGGTTGCTAGGTGGTTGATGCAGTAGCCCAAGTGGTTGTTAATATTTGTTTCTAAGGAAGTGCACAGTCCTTGTTTTGCCTCCTTTGTCTCCTTCTTTAACCAGCTACAGTTAGCAGAAGTTGAAATTGTTGTTCTGTGTGTTCATTGTTGCTTGGCAGTTTCTACAGTACCCCAGGTTGTTGCTAAGGGATTGCTAGGTGGATGCTGTGGTATCCCAAGCTAGGTGGTTAATGTAGTACCCTAAGTGTTTGCATATATATATATATATATATATATATATATATATATATATATATATATATATATATATATATATATATATATATATATTGTTTCTGTCTCCCTCTTTAACCAGCTACAGTTAGCAGACATTTCTGGTTTGTTTAGTTTGTTGTTGCTATGCAGTTTCTACAGTATCCCAGGTTGTTGTTAAGGGTTTAAAGGTGGTTAAAGTAGCATCCCAAGTGGTTACTAGTGGTCACCCTCTCTCTTTTATTAAACGAGTGATGGAAGTTAGCAAAAGCAAAAAACTAAAAGTTATCGTGCTGGAAAAATGTCAAAGATGGCAGTACTGTGTGTGTGGTGAAAGAGAGAGCGAGCGAGAGAGTGAGAGAGTGAAGAGGTTTTGTGATTTCGTCTCTTATTTTTTAATCCATGTCATTTCATTTCTCTTACCCTGCTGGATTAGAGTGATTTTATTTAAACAGCCAGTCTGAGTGTGGAGATTGAGACGCCACAGCTTTATTGAGATTAAACACAAACACAGACAGACACTCAGGTCCATGAGCGTACACAAGGACGAGAGCTACACACACATGCTCTCCCCCTCTCTCTCTCTTTCTCTCTCACCCAGAGATTCAGCCGCTACACTTTAATATGACTAAAACGATGTTAAGACGTGGCTTAGCTACCGTTACTTAAAAATTAAAATAAAAACAAAGCAAAGAGGAGATCAGTGTCGCGGGCGTTATCAGGCCTCATTCAGGATCCATTAAGGAGATGAGGGAAAGGAAAGCTTAAGACTGCTGTATTTAACCCGTCCTCTACCTCATTCCATTAGCTTATCGTAGGTGCGTTAAACGATATTAAATACAGGAGGGGATGAGGGATCAGGACTGCAGGAACTGTCAGAAAGGAACATTTTTATTCTGTGTTAGTTTCCCCTAAAGTGTTTTCACACCGTCTTTCCTGTAAATAGATGTTTCCTGGCATGTGAGTACATGGCCTGAGGAGTAGGGTCACTAGTTCCTCCCGTGAAGCGTTATTACTAATTGAAATGTGCCTCAGACGCTGAGCTGATTAGTTCAGACACATAGGTCTTACTTGCATAGGGGGGCGTGGCCAGACCTGGCCATACTCTTTACAGCAACAGCAAATGCATGATGCCGACAGGTAGACAGAATTAGCCAATTAGCATCACAAAGTTGGCAAGGTGCTACGACAAGTACACTCAATGTCCACTTCATTACAAATACCTACCCAGTACTTCCGCTCACTTACCTTATAGGTCCAGCCCAGCACGATCACAGAGAGTAGTCCACAATTTGTCAACCAACCTCCACCTTGTTCAGTACTGCTCAGTTTCTGAGCACAGGACCAGTGCTAAACAAAAGATTATTTGGATAATGGTGTCATGGTAGTGCATGTGGTTGTTGGGGTTTATACACATGTCGCAGTAACGTACTGCTAGGTTGGCAAAATCTGTGATCTGAAACTGACCACTGATGAAGGGCCAGAGCAACCTTCTGGCTTTCAAACCAGTTCTCAGGGACCCCCAGAAGGCTGTACATCAACAGATACAGCTATAGTCTTTACATGTTCACCAGCAGGGTGGAGTTATAGGAGAAGGGTTTCTTAAAAAAGTGGTCAATGAGTGGCTATATAAAGGATGAAATCCCCAATGCAATCAACAGCAACTTTTCTAGGCAATGTTTTGGTAATCCCTGCTTCAAGTTTAGTAATGGTGAGGAAAGAGACATGGGTCATAACAAGTGTGAAGGCTTGATTTCCCATGTTCAGTTGGGTGTTTGGAGGTGACTGTATGTTACCCTAGACTGGCTTCTGAATTTTTCTCTCTAGTGGGTATCCTGGGAGACCTGGGAATTTTCAAGCATGTGTTTCACCACTAGCTATATTGGATTTGGTTATAATAATGACTTTGCCCCTAAGGTCACTTGCAATTAAGATCCTCTGCACTTGCAACCTGCCTCTTCGCCAATGACATTTGCCACCACCACCAAACAGGTCCAGAATCGATCCGGGGTGCAGACTGAATCTGAAAAAACTGAAAATCTGTTTCCAGTCTTGTCAAGTCTCCAATACCTGCAATAACTCCCTATGAAGTGAACTACAGAAGTCATAAAAGGCCTTCACGCAGATAGCACTAGATTTCAGATTTCCACATATGAATATATCTAAATTTGATCGTATTACCCATATTTAATGCTCTGTTTAGATTTAGAATCCATTATTTTAAGACCTACATAGTACACTACCTAGCAAGTAGTGTGTAATTTGGCATTAAACCTCCAGATACGTGTGGACAGAGTTCAGACGTGGGGCTAGAGCTCCATTTCAGGCCCCGGCCTAGGTTTTCTTATGGTATGCAATTAGCAGCCATGCAATAATGCTTGAATATGCCAAGCCTGCAGATTGTTATTTCTAAACTATACAATGTCAAACAAGCCTGCGTTCAACACTCTGTCGAAAAACTAAAGGTTATGTGTAGTACTGAAAAAGGATTCCCATTTCAGTGCTTTATATAGAACCATTTTAGCATGTATAACTTGTTTATGAAGAATGTTAAACCAGGCAAAGAACCATTGAAGCAGTTTTAAGGATGTATACTGTGAGTCTGTCTATAGTCAGTTGGTTAGTCTCTGTAGTGAAGCTTCAGACTTCTTCAGTGTTAAATTTAGTTAAAAATAACATTTCAATTGACATATTGTTCTCCAAAAACATCTTCAACTTAAATTAGAACATTGGCATTACGTGGGTTTTTTAAATCCTTCCATTGATAGGTTCATTGGTGAATGCTTAGTGGTCTTCCTTCAAGGAACCCTTTTAGCACCTTGTGAATGAGTGTACAGAGCACTTACCAAAAATACGGAGCCGAACCAAAAGCAGTCTAGTGGCTTTATCTCTGTACTTCAGGAAGTACAACAAGAGGCATTTTCCTGTTTCCCTGGTCAATCACACACACTGCTGAACACTCCTCTGCTAGGCTATGGCTAGCCTTAAAACCAGGGCACAATTTGGCCTACAAAAACAGACTGCAGACAGCAGGAGAGCAAAGGGTATTCCTCACCAACTAACCTCTATTTCCAGGCAACAGTTTCAGTCCCATCTGATATTTCATGCTGTGTCTTGATGTCCTGTGTTTACTCATGCTAGTTTACATTCACTTCGTACAGCATTAGCTCTTCCACAAATCCTTTCTTTCAGGATAACTGAATCATTTTATTTTAACATCTGATTCAGGTTCAGATGTTCAGGTTCAGATGTTTCTCCAACACGTGGTCATTCCATGATTTGCTCTGATTTAGCTCTGTTGTTTTTTTGTATGGGGATCGCACTTAAGATCCCATGTTACCACTACTGAGTTGTACAGTGTCTTACATTAAAGAGTAAGAGATGTCTATGGGAACATTCCCACTGCAGGAAACACACTCAGATGCTTACACATTGTCCCCACTTTGTGTGAGAGTGTCCATACGCCGCCTCGTCTTAATCTTAATCTGGGATTATGTGCCATTATAATGGAGGAAGTGGTGATTAACATGGGAACTGAAAACAATGGGCTTCTTCACTGCTGCTGCATATATAGAGTTCATTAATGATAAAAAAAAATGCATGCACATTAATACTGGCATGGGAGTGTACAAATCTTTTCTTTCTGTATTTGAGGTTTTTCCTGTTCTGGGTTCAGTGGATGAGGACGGGAAACTCTGACTTTGAGGTTTTAACTTTTCTAGAGTCAGTGGAAGAGGAAAGAAAACTTAATGTTTGAGGTTTTGGCTATTCTAGAGTCAGTGGAAGAGAAAGGAAACTTCATGTCTGAGATTTTGGCTATTCTGGAGTCAGTGGAAGAGGAAGGAAACTTCATGTCTGAGATTTTGGCTATTCTAGAGTCAGTGGAAGAGGAAAGAAAACTTCATGTTTGAGGTTTTGGCTATTCTAGAGTCAGTGGAAGAGGAAAGAAAACTTCATGTTTGAGGTTTTGGCCATTTGTTAGGAACACAGAAAGCATTAGATTTTAGTTTTTTAAGGTTTTTTGCTGATCTGGATTAAGTAAATATGGACAGCAAGCCCTGGGTTTAAGGTTTTGGCTGTTCTAGAGTGAGTGAAAGTGGACAGAATGACCAAGTTTAGAGGATTTATCCATCTGAAATCAGTTGGACTAACCAGAAATCTATAGCTTTACAGTTTCATCTGCACAGAAGTCAGTTGAAAGAGGAGAGAAAGACCAGGACCTTACCTGGATTTTACATTTTGACTGTTCTAGTGTCAGTGGAAAAAGTGTAACAACTCTGGATTAGAAGATTTGGCTGTTTTGGAGTCAGTGAAAATACACTGAATAACCCTACATTTTAGGGTTCAACTGTTGTGGAGAGAGATATAGAGATAGACAGACCTGAGCTTGGTTCTTTAGGTTTTGACTGTTCTGGAGTCAGTGAAAGTAGACAGAAGGCCCTGGATTTGAGGTTCCGCCTGCTCTGGATGCAGTGGAGGAGGACCTAAAGCTTCCTGCTCAAAGCTAATGACTGCTGCTGATGACTGAATTACTGAATTAGGGTTTGTTACTTAGTGATTGGCAGCTGGCGAAGGGACAGGGGTTGATGGCTGAGTGTATGAGTGTGTGTGTGTGGGGGTGTGGGTGTGTGTTTCTGGGCAAGCAGCGGTTCGCAGGTGCAGTAGGCATCCCAGTGCGGGCACACATGGCATCCGTGCCCACAGAGCTGGCACTGATTTAAGCGAGGGGGTTGAAGGGGGTGGAGTGGGGGCGGGGAGAAAGAGGAGACAAGGTTAGCGTCAAACACACACACACTGAGAGAAGCACCAAGGCGACATGAGGATTTTACACTAGGCAACATTTCTAAAGGTTGATACTGTACCAAACAGGCACGCTCATGAGGCCATGTCTGCTCTGGGTGCGCTATATCTATCTGTAGCTGCCTTCACTCTTAAATATAAAGCAGTGATGCAGTAGAATCAGAAAGAGCTTCTATACAAATCATGGTATCTAGGAATGAGGTGGAAGAGAAGAATGAGGTGAGCAAGAGAATGAGGGCAGCTGAGATCAGGACACGAACACTAAAGGAGAATGAGAGGCAGCAGAGTGTCTAGCATACACTGTAAAATTGTAAAGTCAGGCCAACTTAAAATGACAAAGTAACTGATTGCAGAGCATTTTTAGTTAATGTCCCAAGTTCTCATATTTTTGTATCTCAGTTTGACTATTGAAAGATTACTGAATGAGCTGCATCTGAAATCGCTTCAGTATCGTGTAAGATGTTTAGTCTGTGTTCCTTCCACTCAGTCTGTTTACTGTTTATTCCCATCTTCAGGTTAGAACTCTTCGTATCACAAGACTCTTGACCATGTCTTTCTCAGTTAGACAGTTGTGCCACCTCAGAGCAGTGAGGTCATGTACATAAGATAAGATAAGATAAGATAAGATAAGATAATCCTTTAGTAGTCCCACAGTGGGGAAATTCTCAGTGTCACAGCAGAAAAGGATAG